>NW_027632759.1:4479686-4555161 GCF_902686455.1 Sciurus vulgaris | reverse complement strand
TGGGCACACTTGGAACAGAGGGGAGACCTGTTGGAAGTGAGCCAGGTTTCTTCTCAGTTTCCTGGTAAAAACCTGTGTCCACTGGTCTTTGGTGAGGGGACAGGAGCCGTTGGCATGTGGAAAAGTCCTTGGCAAACCTGATTATGTTGAGTTGTCCCATTGTGTCCTCTATAACAGTGGTCTTGCTTTCTCCTGACTTTTGAAGGGCTACCTGGGCTGCTACATTTTCCATGAAGAGCCTCATACTTGAAATAGCTTACATTTGTGTAGAACCCTGAACTGTACAGCACATTTTATTCACAGGATCAGATTTGACCTTTAAAGCCACTGAGGTAGAAGGAGAGGTATCCTTACCCCCTTGAATACCAAGAGAAGGAGGTGCCATTACCCAGGTGCTCCAGCAGGCATGAGGTCCACATGAGTCCTGGTCTGGCCACTGCTGGCCCTGCTGCTAGACAGCACCTGTGTGCTCCACACCCTGGTTCTGTCTCCTCTTCTACTGGGTTCCATTAGAGAAGCAGCTTCTTCCTCTTCCATTCTCTCCCTGAGATCTGACATTCACACCACACCATAGCTCTGCTCCCCTGAGGCCAGTGTGAACCCCAGTTCCTGTGATTCTTTCTTGACAGAACTCAAGTTTGACCCACAGTCTCCTACCACCTGGCCATAATCAACCCTTGATTTCACTTCCTGTCTTTCCTCGAACCAGTCTGCGACTGCTGGGCACATGTTTAGCTTGTTATATTACAGATTCCCATGTGAATATTTTGTCAGTGGCCTCTTTTTAATGTCAATCCTTTCTGGGGAAGGGTTAATAGTTCAAAATCATCATTTTTCTTTTAAGAGTGGAGATTACAAAAGCTGCCTGGCAGGGACTGGGACCCAGCATGGCACAGGATGCCTGGTAACTCACCGCTTGCCCTGTGCACTGAGCTTGAGGATCAGAGGAGCCAATGCTGGATGGCAGAGTCCTCTGAATGTGCCCAGGCTGGCTGTGCATGCTGGCTGGCCATGCGCCCCAGGTCCTTCTCTGCCTGTTTTTCTATTTGTTTGATAAGCGAAGAACAGACTTTATATAATCTCCTCTGACATTTCTTCTCTTAAAAAGCTTCAGTGCTCTTTGGAAACAAGCCAACAAACATTGAAGCTAGTGAATGTGCTGCACAGACCACAGGGCAACCCTTTTTCAAAAGTGAATTTTAGCTCAGAACTGCTGGTACAGAGGCAGGGCCATGGCCAGGCCCCCTGACCACCAGAGCCATCTTTCCAATGCCCACCACTTTGATATTATGTTCTAGTATCCCAGTTTTGAGTTTGTCCCATTGGAACAAACACCCCAGGCAGAATCATGGAGAACTTGGGTACTGGAGCAGGGTATTGAGTTAGACATGTTGCTGCCCTAAGGTTGGACCCAGTCCACAACTGTGCCCTGCTCCTCAGCCCAGTTCTGCCTGGCACCCTCCGCCAGGGAGCACAGACATGGCTTTGGCACACATCCACTCAGAGGCACCACTGCTCTGTCTGCCTTAGCATAGTCTAGCCAGCCAGCACCCAGGATGGGACACAGATTGGGGTCTGTTCCCTCCAGGGCCTTCATGTTCTGCATGCAGTGGCCATGACACCATCCCTCAAAGGGCCCAGCAGTCTGACACATGTTGGCCTCTGTACAACTGACCCAGGCTGATCCAGGAGGGAGCAATCCCGGCACTCCTGTCAGAGGCCAGAGGTGTCACTTTTGTACCTGCAGGACATTTACATATCCCAAGGATGGGCCCTTTTGCTCTCCAGTAGCAGGCTCCTTGCTGAACTTCTGCATGGCTGCTGTGGAATCCCGGGCTCCCCATTTAGCAGCAGACTATGGAGCCCCAGCCAGCCCAGTTCCCAGCTGCCATCACTGAAAGAACTAAGGATGCAGCCCCATGGCTAATGCCCAGGCTTGGAGGAACTGCTGCTGCTTCCCAGGGAGCCTCACTCACTGACAGATCAGCCCCTGGTAATGGGCAACATTCTACCCACTCAGTGGGAGATAGGAGGCAGGGCCATTGCCAAGTCTCCTGACCACCACAGCCATCACTTCAGTGCCCAGCACTTTGATATGATGCTCTAGTTCTCTTAAGTGGTGGTGGGCTTGCTGTGAGTGGTAGCAGAGAAACATGCTGGCTCTTCTCAGGAGGAGGAGTTGGGTGAGGGACCTCCTCTGGCTATGGGAGGAGGGCCCAAGCCTCTGAAGACAGGCCTGCCATTTACCCGGGTGCCATGCCTGGTGCCACGGCACAGGAACACTTTACCCTCCCTGCCACTGCTCACTCTGGGCAGACCTGGAAATTCTCTGTTGCTCCAGGATGATGAACTAGGCTTGTTGTATGTGGATGCTCTGAAGTTGGGGCACCCTCAACTCTGGGTTCACTTTCCCTGAGTTTGTTCTAGAGGGACCTGAGTACCTTTGCCAGGGGAGTTAAATAGGACATTGCCCTCCTCTTCACACCCAGGGCAGAACTAGCTCCTTCCAGATCCTGACTGGGGCCCACCATCTTCCTCTCAGCCACACACCCAGTACTGATGCTGGGGAAAGCTAATCCTCAATGATAATCCATTTAGGTAAAGATGTTAGTTAAAAATCATCTGTTTACCTTCCTTTCTGCTGGAGGAGACGTAGTTCAAGTCTTCTGTCTGAGGTTCCACTCTTGACTGAGGGGACTCCTCACGGTGGCCTTGGGAGAGAAGCTGCCTGACCAGTTCTGTCCCCCTGTTCACAGGGCACAGGTGGGCTGAAGGAAAGATTTCTAGAATGGAGGAAGGCTTGCTGCAGTGCCTGCTGCACCCACCACCCCAGTCACGCCTGGCTCTGCCCTGGGCTGTGTGTTCTTCTCTTTACTCTACTTGAGTTTGTTCTTTACACTCGAGGGAAAATGCTCCACAAGGGTTCTTGTAGTGTGGTTTTGATTTTTTAATGTTCTTGTTTATTTAAATTTCTGGAACAGGGTTTGGCTGTGCAGGCAGAGGCCCCACCTGTAGTTGCACCCTACACGTACACAAGGCCGTGGGTACCTAGCGGGTCAGACACCCCAGGCGCTTTTTGCCTCTGGCTCCACCTTTCTCACCCCACTCAGAAAGTGAAACCAAATTGTCTGACTGCACAAAAGACTCTGGCCTTTGAGGGGAGCTCTCTAGGCACCTAATTTCTTTCAGACTTCTTTCTGTCCTCAGGGGTCCCCAAAGAAACTTGTAGAATGTTTGCTGTTAAATGGTTGTAAATTAGGGGCTGAGTGTTTGGAGCATTAATGAAGGCTGAGATTGTAACCATTCCATCCCCAGGCTGGCTGAGCTCATTCCAAGGAGTCCCTCACTGATGCCTGAGTTCCTGAGTATCAGGTTTCAGCCTGGCTTTCTTCTCTTCTTTTCTGTCCTTCCCCTGAAGCTGTTTTCCCTATCCTGTCTTGTTGCCCATCTCTTCCCTTCCTTCCTCCAAACCCACTCCCTCTCCTTTCCTATGTTTCTAGAAGCCATTATGAGGAACAGAGTGGGATAAGGAGGCCAGGAAAGCCTTTCTTCTTTTCTGCGTGTGGCTGCTCCAAAGAGCTTATTCCACTTTTTTTTTTTTTTTTTTGGGGGGGG
The DNA here is from genome assembly GCF_902686455.1 of Sciurus vulgaris. NCBI lineage: Eukaryota > Metazoa > Chordata > Mammalia > Rodentia > Sciuridae > Sciurus > Sciurus vulgaris. The sequence goes on along the minus strand of NW_027632759.1, from coordinate 4,551,546 downwards.
TGGGTATTTACCTCATTTCTTTCTCTTGAAGCCAAAATCAGAATTGATGCACATAAAAGGCAGAAAGTTTGAATAACTGCTTGAGTGAACATGGAAAAAATTCAGCTCTGCCCCCTATATTAGAAACTAACATTAGAGTATAATGCAACTTGGTCCTGGAGGCCTCAGCCAGAGGAGTCCTGGGACCACCACAGTGCTGATATATTGTCTTGTACCTGGCAAGGGGGAGTCTTTGTTTTAAGCAGCTCTATTATGTGAGCATGTAGAGTCCAGGCTAAGCACACAGAAAAGATTCCCACATTTCCACAAGTCTGCACATGATTCCATGAGGTATATGTCTAAGCAGCAGTGCACAAGCTGCACAGGATGGGTTCTTTCTAGAAAGTGGATTTCAGAGCTTGATTCAGGAGTGATCACCTTTATTCAAAACCCTCTTCTGCTCAGAGTACTTCCCACCAATTTAAGGGAGAGCACCTCTGCATCTGCTCTTGCATATTCCATTTTTCCTAGCAATGCAAACTGTGCACATGCTGAGCATTAAGTTTAATCTGCTGGGTTTTTAGTTAGTAAATATGAATGGCACTTGTGAAATAATAACAGGTAATTTCAAGCACATACTCCTTGGCAGACATGGAGCAAGACACTCCAGGCATCATCTTGTCTAATTCTGTTTTCATTCCCCTTTCAGGAGGGATTGAGAGTGGCCAGGACTGCCTATTGGCTGGGCAGCATGGCTACTCCTTGCCTCTGCACCCACCTTGCAGCACCCTAACCCCACAGTGATCTCCTTACTCTCAAGTTTACAGTGTGACTTCTGAGGTCCCTTCTACTCTGATAGCAATTCATTCATCACTTAGTAGTCACACGTATTGAACACCTGCTGGGTACCAGGATGCTAGCCCTGCCACTCAGGGCAGTACTTAGTGACAGCTGCTTGTCACAAGAGCTCATGATTTAGCCTTAACAAATCAGGAGAGGACATGGCCTTTCACTTTGTCCTGTGAGATATTGCTTATGCAGGGCACTTATTACCGTGGCATAAATAACTTATCAAAATAGTCATAAAGAAATTGGCAGATGATATGAACTTCGGGGAAGACTACATTGTTTTAATAGGAGGGATTCTAGTGATATGTAGGATGTGTCCCAGCCTGCGGCTCCGTCTTTCCTCCCAAGTCTCTCCTCCCACCTCCTCATATCAAGGACTTATGTTCTTTTCATTTATAAAATACTGCATTTTTATATAAATTGTTGTTGAAGTTTCTCACAGTTTCCAAATAAAGAAAGAATGGGAAAAGGTGAGACAAGCATCCTCCTTTGTTGTGTGGTACAGCACCTTCTGTATGCTAGACAGGTCATGGTAGAGCACCTTCTGTATTCCAGGCAGTGTGCCCCATGCAGTATGCCCCATGCAGGATACCAGTGGTCCCAGTTTCAGGCTGATCCCAAGGAACTTGTGTGCTGGCAGGCAGACAGGAAGAAGTCCCAGGACAATGTGGTGGGGACTTGGACGGTCATGGGAACATGCAGGATCTGTGAGGTCATGTGATGATGGTGAGATGGTTGCAGGAGTCCCCTGTAAAGAGGGCACACACAGCAGGAAGTTTTCTGTGAGTAGGAGTCACCTAGGAGAGGGCTGCAAGGGGTTGGGAAGCAGGACATTTTTGTCAAAATACTTTTGCTCTCTGAAGGATGGCTTTCTTCCCTCTAGCCTGCCACACCAGAGCCCCCAGGACTGTGAAGTAGGTTGAGGGTCCACAAGCAGATGGGCATGCCTCAGCCAGGCTAGTGGGTTTGGCCTCCATAGGACTCCTGAAGCACAGGGCTCCTTGTGGCCAGGGCGGCAGGACTGACGGCCTCTGCTCTTCATGGTGTTTGCATGGCGCCATCCCGTGGATCCAGGCACCTGGGTTTGAAATGTTAGGTGATTTATAAAGCCTCCCCATAAAAATTGGTTGACCAGGCAAGTGAACAGTAAGACTATTAAATTAATAATTATGTATCGAGCATTTAAATGTGTACGGTTTGAGTTCATGTACTCCTGTTTGCCCTGGGGAATCTAATAGCCAGTTTAAAGAAATCAACTTTTAAAAGGCTTTATAAAGTGAAGAGCATTTATCTGCCTACCGATTCCCTCTTATGCTGTATCGTCAAAAGCAGGTCTTCATGGTGCCTCTTTGTGGAAGCAATTTTTCAGCAATTAGCATTCATTTCTCATGATGTTTACGATTTTGTTTTTCACTAAATTATTTAAATTCAGACCCTCTAGTAATGCATTCTGTTCTCTCTGGTCAGGAAGGCTTTTCTGTAGGTACACTCTTTTTTATAACAACATGCATGTTGATGGTGACTGTGGAGAAGGACATGAGCCGGGTAGAAATGATTCCTTTCAGCTTTTGGAGATTTAAAAAAATCACTCGTTATTCAGGAGTTACAATTTTTGTGTGTATTTGAAACAACTCTCATCTTCTAGTTACTAAGTGAATCCTGCAGCCCATCTAGGATTCCTAGTAACTGGGTGTTCTCTTTGCTTGCCACTGGATCTCACCTGCCCTGAGAGCAGGGACTTTGTGGCTGTGTGTGTCCAGCAGCCAGGTCCCTACTGCTGGCAAGGGGTCTACTTATTTAATGAATAAACAAAATGTTGGTTCCCTTTTGTGCATGGGAAATTATAATCCTTGCAATTTTGTAAAGTGGATCATGTCGACCTTAATACTGCCTGGCATCAAGCTTGCTTTTACTGAAGAAAAATCTGAGTCCTTGTGAGGTCCTTTGTTTACTTGGGAAGTGGGTGATGACCTCACCTTGAGGTGCTGGGAGGTGGGCTGAAGTAACCATGGCATGAGATGTCCAGCATCAGAGTGGGACAGAGGCTGGAAGGTGGGTGGGGAGCCAGGCTGAGTAGCAGAGGAAGGTCCTACCTTGTGCATGGCCTCTCCAGGGCCATGGCAGGCTGAGCAGCCTGGGGCCAGTTCATGCCATGCTCAAGATTTGACTTTGAAGGCCACATGAGTAGTGTTGTCTGAGATTGGGGGTAGCAGGGGCAAGACCACATAGTTTTGGTGGCTCTTGAGAGGGTGGATTAAAGTGGTGGGTAAGGGAGGGAAAAGGAATCAGTGAATTGAGAGGTGATGTAGAGTGGAGTGAATGAGTATGAAAAGCTTCTGGTTTGGTTTTGGTTTTGGGGCTAGAGGTTGAACCAGAGGACAATTTACCACTGAGCTACCTTCCCAGTTCAGTCATTTTTATTATTTTATTCATTAATTTTATTTATTTTTTTCCATTTTTTAATTAAAAATCATAAGTTTACATAGGGCAATGTTGTTTGATTCGTTCTGTTATTTTTCCCTTCCCCCCATAGCTCCTATCCCCCTTTTCCCTCTATACAGTCCTTCCTTCCTCCATTCTTACCACCCTCCTTATCCCTAACCCTAAACCTAACCCTAACCCTAATGCTAACCCCTCTTACCCCCCATTATATGTCCTTATCTGCTTATCAGGGAGATCATTCGTCCTTTAGTTTTTTGAGATTGGATTATCTCAGTATGATATCCTCCAATTTCATCCATTTGCCTGCAAATGCCATAATTTTATTGTTCTTCATGGCAGAGTAATATTCCATTGTATATATATGCCACAGATTCTTTATCCATTCATCAACTGAAGGGTATCTAGGTTAGTTCCAGAATCTGGCTATGGTAAATTGAGCAGCTATGAACATTGATGTGGCTTTATCTCTGTAGTATGCTGATTGTAAGTCCTTTGGGTATAGGCCAAGTAGTGGGATAGCTGGGTCAAATGGTGGTTCCATTCCAAGCTTTCTGAGGAATCTCCATACTGCTTTCCAGAGTGGCTGCACTAATTTGCAACCCCACCAGCAATGTATGAGTGTACCTTTGTCCCCAAATCCTCGCCAACACCTATTGTTGCTTGTGTTCTTGATAATCGCCATTCTAATTGGGGTGAGATGAAATCTTAGGGGAGATTTGATTTGCATTTCTCTTATTACTAGAGATGTTGAACAGTTTTTCATATATCTGTTGATTTCTTGTACATGTTCTTCTGTGAAGTGTCTGTTCATTGCCTTAGCCCATTTGTTGATTACATTATTTGTATTCTTGGTGTAGAGTTATTTGAGTTCTTTATAGATTCTGGAAATTAGTGCTCTATCTGAAGGATGATTGGCAAAGGTATTCTCCCACTCTGTAGGCTCTCTCTTCACATTACTGATAGTTTCTGTTGCTGAGAGAAAGCTTTTTACTTTGAAACTATCCCAGTTGTTGATTCTTGCTTTTATTTCTTGTGTTATGGGAGTCCGGTTAAGGAAGTCTGATCCTAAGCCAACAAGTTGAAGGTTTGGACCTACTATTTCTTCTATAAGATGCAGGGTCTCTGGTCTGATTCCGAGGTCCTTGATCCATTTTGAGTTGAGTTTTGTGCATGGTGAGAGATAGGGGTTTAATTTCATTCTGTTGCATATGGTTTTCCAGTTTTCCCAGCACCATTTGTTGAAGAGGCTATCTTTTCTCCATTGCATATTTTTGGCACCTTTGTCTAGTATGAGAAAATTGTATTTATTTGGGTTTGTGTCCATGTCCTTTATTCTGTATCATTGATCTAAATGTAAATTTTGGTACAAATACCATGCCGTTTTGTTACTTTTGCTTTGTAATAGAGTTGAAGATTTGGTATTGCAATACCCCCTACTTCACTCTTTCTGCTGAGAATTGCTTTAGCTATTCTGGGTTTCTTATTCTTCCAGATGAATTTCTTAATTGCTTGCTCTATTTCTGTAAGATAAGTCATTGGGATTTTTAAATGGAATTGCATTGAAACTTTATAGCACTTTTCGTAGTATGGCCATTTTGACAATATTAATTGTGCCTATCCAAGAACATGGGAGATCTTTCCATCTTCTAAGATTTTCTTTAATTTATTTCTTTAGTGTTCTGTAGTCTCATTGTTGAGGTCTTTCATCTCTTTTGTGAGATTGATTCCCAAGTATTTTATTTTTTTTCGATGCTATTGTGAATGGGGTAGTTTTCCTTATTTCTCTTTCTGAAGATTCATCACTTATGTATAAAAATGCTTTGGATTTATGAGCATTGATCTTGTAACCTGCTTCTTTACTGAATTCACTTATGAGTTCTAAGAGTTGTCTGGTGGAATTTCCAGGTTCCTCTAAATAAATAATCATATCATCAGTGAACAGGGATAGTTTGAGTTCTTCATTTCCAGTTCATATCCATTTAATTTCTTTGGTTTGTCTTATTCCTCTGGCTAGAGTCTCAAGGACGATGTCGAATAGAAGTGGTGAAAGAGGGCATCCCTGCCTTGTTCCAGTTTTTAGGGGGAATGCTATCAGTTTTTCACCATTGAGAATGATATTGACCATGTTCTTAGTGTAGATGGCCTTCACAATGTTAAGGAATATTCCCACTACCCCAATTTTTTCTAGTGTTTTGAGCATGAAGGGATGCTGTATTTTGTTGAATGCTTTCTCTGCATCTATTGAAATAATCATGTGATTCCTAACTTTTAGTCTGCTGATGTGGTGAATGACATTCTTTGATTTCTGGATGTTGAACCAACCTTGCATCCCTGGGATAAAACCCACTTGATTGTTCTGCACTATCTTTTTAATATATTTTTGTATGTGATTTGTTAAAATTTTGTTGAGAATTTTTGTATCGATATTCATTAAGGATATTGGTCTGAAATTTTCTTTCCTCGATGTGTCTCTCTCTCATTTATGTATCAGGGTGATATTGGCTTAATAGAATGAGTTTGGGTGGTTCCCTCCTTTTCTATTTCATGGAATACTTTGAGGACTATTGGAGTGAGCTCTTCTTTAAAAGTTTTGTAGAACTTGGCTGAGAACCCATCTGGTCCCCGACTTTTCCTTGTTGGTAGGATTTTGATGACCTCTTCTATTTCGTTGCTTGAAATTGATTTATGTAAGTTGTGTATATTCTCCTTTTTCAGTTTGGGTAATTCATATGTCTCTAGAAACTTGTTGACGTCTTTGAGGTTTTCTGTTTTGTTGGAATATAGATTTTCAAAATAGCTTCTAATTATGTTTTGTATTTTACTCGTGTCTGTTGTGATATTTCCTTGTTCATTCCACATTTTAGTAATTTGAGTTTTCTCCCTCTTTCTCTTTGTTAGTGTGGCTAAGGGTTTATCAATTTTGTTTATTTTTTCAAAGAACCAACTATTTATTTTCTTAATTTTTCTGATTGTTTCTTTTGTTTCAATCTTGTTGATTTCGGCTCTGATTTTAACTATTTACTTTCTTTTACTACTTTTGGTGTTGGTCTGCTCTTCTTTTTCTAGGGCTTTGAGCTGTAGTGTTAAGTCGTTTATTTGTTGATTTCTACTTCTTTTTTTGAATGCACCCCATGAAATAAATCTTCCTCTAAGTACTGCTTTCATAGTGTCCCAAAGATTTTAATATGATATGTGTTTCTTCTCGTTTACATCTAAGAATTTTTTAATTTCCCTCCTGATGTCTTCTGTTATCCATTAATCATATAATAGTGTATTATATAATCTCCATGTATGGGAGAAGTTTCTGTTTTTTGTTCTGTCATTTATTTCTAATTACAATCCATTATGATTTGAAAGAGTACAAGGTAGTATCTCTACTTGTATTTGCTAACAGTAGTTTTGTGGTATAAAACATGGTCTATTTTAGAGAAGGATCCATGTGCTGCTGAGAAGAAAGTGTATTTGTTCTTTGTTGGATAGTATATTCTATATAAGTTGGTTAAGTCTCAGTTGTTGATTGTGTTATTGAGATCTATGGCTTCTTTACTCAATTTTTGTTTGGACGATCTGTCTAGCGGTGAGAGAGGTGTGTTAAAGTCACCTAGTATTATTGTATTGTGGTCTATTTGATTTCTGGAATTGAGAAGAATTTGTTTGCTGTACATGGATGAGCCAATGTTGGGGGCATAGATATTTATGATTGTTATGTCTTGCTGATTTATGCTTCCCTTAAGCAGTATGTAATGTCCTTCTTTATTCCTTCTTACTAGTTTTTGCTTGAAGTCCACATTATCTGAAATGAGGATGGATACTCCAGCTTTTTTGCTGTGCCCATGTGTATGGTTTGTTTTTTCCCATCCCTTTACCTTCAGTCTATGGGTATCTCTTTCTATGAGATGAGTTTCTGGCAGGCAGCATATTGTTGGATTTTTCTTTTTAATCCAATCTGCCAGTTTATGTCTTTTGATTGATGAGTTCAGGCCATTAACATTCAGGGTTATTATTGTGATATGATTTGTTTTCCCAGTCATTTGACTCATTTTTGTTTTTTGACATGATTTGGTTTCTGCTTTATTTGGCTATTTTTTTAGGCTAGTTTCTCCCCTTGCTGATTTGCATTGTTGTTTTTCATCTCTTCCTCATGGAATATTTTGCTGAGAATGTTCTCTAATGCCAGCTTTCTTTTTGTAAATTCCTTTAGCTTTTGTTTATCATGGAAGCATCTTATCTCATCATCAATTCTGGAAGTAAGTTTTGCTGGGTATAAGATTCTTGGTTGGCATCCATTTTCTTTCAAGGCTTGGAAAATGTTGTTCTAGGCCCTTCTAGCTTTTAGGGTCTGGATTGAAAAATCTGCTGGTATTCTTATTGGTTTCCCCCTGAATGTAATGTGATTCTTTTCTCTCACGGCCTTTAAAATTCTGTCTTTATTTTTATGTTAAGTATTTTCATAATAATGTGCATTGGTGTGGGTTTGTTATAATTTTGTATATTTGGAGTCATTTATGCCTCTTGTACTTGGTTTTCCATTTCATTCTTCAGATTTGGGAAATTTTCTGATATTATTTCATTGAATAGATTGTTCATTCCTTTGGTTTGTTTCTCTAAGCATTCCTCAATCCCAATAATTCTTAAATGTGGCCTTTTCATGATGTCCCATAATTCTTGTAGATTCTGTTCATGATTTGTTACCATCTTTACTGTTTGGTCAACTTTGTTTTCAAGATTAAATATTTTTTCTTCAATATCTGAGTTTCTGTCTTCCAGGTGTTCTATCCTATTGGTTATGCTTTCTATGGAGTTTTTAACTTGATTTATTGTTTCCTTCATTTCAAGAATTTGTTTTTTTTCAGTATCTCTAACTCTTTATTGAAATGATCTCTTGCTTCCTGTATTGCTCTTTTAACTGTTGATTGGTGCAATCATTTAATTCCTGCATTTTCTCTTTCATCTCCTCCTTCAAAGCCTGAATTTGCTCTTTCATCTCCTCGTTTTCTTCCCTGATTGTTTTGATTATGTACATTCTGAACTCCCTTTATGACATTTCTTCTGCTGTGCTGTCATTGGGTTTTATTGATATAGTATCTAGGTTTGTTTGGGACTTTTCCTTCCCTTGTTTTCTCATATTGGTCAGATGTCAGTGGGACTCTGTGATATTGAAGATTTCTTCTTTTAGCTTATAGTGTCCCTGTAGATTTCCAGTGTATCACCTCCCAGCCTTCAGTAGCTTGAAGTCTTGGAGTAACTTGATAATTCAGTGCTTCCAAAGAACCCTGCCCCTAGCCTGCTACTCGTTCCAGGGAGAGAGACCTGGAGAGGTCTCTGGCTGCCCTACCCTGGTCACAGAGATTGCTTGCAGGTCGGAGGTCTCCACTGGCTTGGAGACTTGTGGCTGGCTCTGTGTAGAAAGGCTCTCACTGGGTTGTTTGCTCCAAGAAGCTAGCCTAGATAGGCACTTCCGGTCGGAGGGAACCGGGCTGCTTGTGGAAGTCACTGACTGCCCTGTCCTGGTCTCTGAATCAACCTGCGAGAAGGCTGGAGCTGGCCTCACGCTGGTTGTGTGCAGAAAGGCTCTCACTGTGGGACCTGCTTCAGGAAGCTGGAGAATCTGCTCCTGTGGCAGGAGCCCACTACCAGAGTGTTCAGGGCTGCCTGAGGGAGACTATATCTGCCCTGCCCTACTCTAATAAGCCACCCAAATCTGGGCCTGCCACCCAGCTGAGCTTCACCAGGTGGGGTAGAATCACTCCGTGGTTCTATTTTAGTCCGAGTCTCTCAATGCCTCCCCTTCTTGAATCCTGGGTTCTGGAGCAACTGGAGATGCAGTCACCCTCTAGTTCGCCATCTTGGATCGCCCTGTGGAAAAAGCCTGCAGCTGGAGGGGGGCAAGGCTACCTGGAGTGGTCTCTGGCTTCCCTGCCCTGGTCACAGATGCTGCTTGCGGGTTGGAGGTCACCGCTGGCTTGGGGACTTGTGGCTGGCTCTGTGTAGAAAGGCTCTCACTGGGTGGTCTGCTCTGAGAAGCTAGCCTAGAAAGGCGCTTCCTGCTGGAGGGTGCTGGGTTGCTTGAGGAAGTCCCTGATTGCCCTGTCCTGGTCTTTGAAGCAACCTGCAGGTGGGCCGAAGCTGGCCTCATGCTGGTTCTGTGCAGAAAGTCTCTCACTGGGGGACCTGCTCTGTGAAGCTGGAGAATCTGGCCCTGTGGGAGGAGCCCACTGCTGGAGTGCTCAGGGCTCCCTGGGGGAGACTATCTGTCCTGCCCTACTCTAATAAGCCACCTGAATCTGGCCCTGCTGCCTGGCCGAGCTTCACCGGGAGGGGGAGACTCACCCCACGGTTCTATTTTAGTCCAAGTCTCTCAATGCCTCCCCTTCTTGAATCCTGGGTTCTGGAGCAATTGCAGATGCAGTCACCCTCTAGTGTGCCATCTTGGATCTAGCCCCTGCTCTGTGAAGGCAGTGGCAGTATGGGTGCCCCTTGGTGCTGAGGTCAGAAGAGCAGATAGGTTTAACCACATTCTGAGTGCTCTGAGCTTTGTCTGAGTGCTCCGAGCTGAGTCTGAGTGCTCTGAGCTGAGCCAGGCTCAGTGATTCTGGTTTACATTCAGGAAGGGTCCTCGTGGTGGCTTCCCTACCTTTTCCTTTTCTGTGTTAGGTACTGGTTCATTCAGTTTTCAGCACATATATACCTAGCTCTGGCATGTGCCCCGTACTGTGCTAGGTGCTCAATAACTGCTCATTGAGTAGTTGAATGGTTAAGAGCTTGGTCTCAGTTTCACACAGTCCCACCAACTGAAGGCAACTGAAGGAGTGTGGCTCACACCTGTGAGTGAGCAACTGGGTAGGCACACCTGCTCTCACCCCATCTTTGCATCCGGGGGAGAGGCAGTGTCCCATCTCTCCTGGTGGACAGGTAATAGAGACACATACTGTTTAACTAGGAAGAGAACCCAGGTCTGACTCCCACTTCAGCTCTTGAAGTTACAACTTGGCACCATGAAGTGTAACTGGGCTCTTGGGTAACCAGGAGACCCCAATACTCCAGGGTCCAGTGGGATTTTCCACAGAACCTAGTGGGCAACTGGCAGGAACTGGGGTTTGTAACAGTGGGCAGGAGGGAGGGCAAAATGACTGGCTCCAAGAGGCTTTGTGGCTCCCAGTTCATGATTCATGATTCCTTCTCTGTAGCTAATTTTTGTTAAGTATAAGAATTCCAGGAATCTTTTAGGATATGGGGAGATGGCTCTCTCCTTATAAAACATCTGCTTTTGGGCTCCTCACAGCTCCACTGTCAGGGGAAAACAGGAGAACAGCATTGATATAAAAACATTGCTTCAAACAATAAATCCCCCTTCACTGATTAATGGGAAAATAAAGTGAAGGCCAGAGGTGTGGGTCTGCTCAGGAATCTTCTCTCAGCACTGCCTTCTTTTTTTTCCTGAGAGCCATAAGTTCAGGATGGGAGACCAAGTCCCTGGAAGCAGATTTGAGGTGTCAGTGGATGTGGCTGCTCCCTGTGGTCCACTAGCCTCAGTCCATGGGGCAGTTTTATTTTCGACTAGTGCCTTGTTCCTGGTGGTCATAGACTGAGCACTGAGGGACAGGTGACAGGGTGGGATGAGTCAGGCCTCTGAGGTTGTGCAGAGAATCCTGCAGGCCCTTCTCCATCCCAAGGTTCTTTCTCCACCTTCCCCACACTACTCAGTCCCAACACCACCTCCCTGCATTGTCCCAGGCTTTCAGCCTCTCCCGTGGTCCCACCAGTGTGACCCACCTGAAGTTCACAAGACCACTCACAACCTTTCTGCTGAGTGTGGCAAGATCCTAGGAAGTGGGTTGGGAGGTGAACAGGTTTCCTGGCAGGCGTTCCTCCTTAGCCAAGGGCTGTGCTCCTTGCACCAGATCCAGTGCCCGGTTTGCATCAGGCTCTCAGACTCTGCTCCGTGACACACAGCAGGGTTGGAGGGATCCAGAAAAAGAAAAGTTGGACAAGTTCTGGCCATCTTCAACAATGCAGGACAGTGTGGGGCTGGGGTGTCAGAACAAAGCCCTCCCTGCAGTAGCAGAAGCAATCGGAGGCCCCAGGACTGGCACTTGTGTGCGTGGGGCTCCAGAAGTACATCTTTCCTGCACCTTGCCTTTGCTATGGGAGGCCCAGGACTGAAGGCCTGGTGGCCACTCTTCTGCCTGCCCTCCACACATCCCTGCTGGCTCTCAGCCCCAGTATGGCTCTCTCTGGCTCTGAAAACACTCCTGAGCACTGGAAGACAGACTTGGGGAATTCAAACAGTGAGGAAATGAGCTCTGATCTTGCAGGGTGGTCCAGGCCCTCCTCCTCTCTGTGAAGCATGGAGGGTTGCTTCCAAGCCTCTGTGGGAAAGCACTTGTGCCACAAGGCACCAACCACTTTAGTTGGGGGGTCTCTGTTGTGTCCCAAAGAAAATGTGGTGAGGTTAGCATAAAAGCAGAGCATGACAACCTGGAACCCAGCAGTCTGTGGGGCTGCTTTCTTAACTGCTGGTGATGCAGCCAGGATAGACCAGTGTTGCTGGAACAGCCTTTATAAGTGGCCACATGATTAGCACCCAAGGGTGGAGTCCCAGGAGAGCCACCAGACCCCAATTGCTATGTCCAGTGCTCTCTGGTTATGGGGAACTGAGGCCTATCATCCTTAATTTTCATGTGGCTGGCTCCCCTTACTGAGGACCAGTGGGCAGTCTAGAGCACTTGGCCCTCCTTCCAAAAGTAGGCAGTTCTGCCACAGATGGCACATGTGCCTGCTCTGTGCTCCTCTGGGGCTGAGCTGGGAGATGGGGAAAAAGAAGAGAAAATCAAATTAGATGTTTGCCCCAGGTCAGAAGAATGCCAGCTGATTTTTGCTGAAATGAACCATGGTATGGTCTAATATATGGGCTCCTGGTTCAAGAAGGGGCCCGGGTGGCCACTCAGGCTGAATTTGGCAGTTGGAAGCAGGATATTTTCCTGCTTGGTTCCACCTTTGGGTGCTGTTGGGAAGTGCCCTGGTGAGGCAGGCTTGGGAGTCATACTGTTCCTGCCCTCTCACCACCTCTTCCTTTTCAGTGTGTTGGTACCGAGCTGCTGCCAGCTGAGACTGAACTGGGAAGTGGCACCTGAAAGGCCGGTATCTGGGCGACTGCCCTGGCCAGGCCTGGCTTCCCTGTTGTGCTATACAGTGCTGCATGCCTGGTGGGGGCAGGGCACATTTCTCTCAGTGAGCTGCCCAGGCCTTTTTTGGGTAATGCCTGTGGTCCTACATCTCCAGAAAAACCCTAGTTCTGAGTCTTATTCTTGCTTATTTTGAATCCATAGTTATAAAAGATTCTACAGGGAGAATTGCCTGGCACCAATCAGGAATGAACAGGGTTCCCACCTCCATCCCCAGCATTCTTTCTGGTTCTGGGGGCTCCTCAGAGGCCCAGAAGCACAGTGGCAAGAGCACTGGGGACAGAGCCCAGCCCGGTGCCTGCCAGACCTGTTGTTGATTGAAGAGTGATAAGCAAGTCATGTGAGCTGTCTGGCACATCTGAGGAGGAGGAAACCTTACAGGGTTACTGGGCAGGTTAAATGAAAATACACAGAGTTTACTGCAGCATGTGGCTCCTGGAGCATCACAGGAGGATTTTCTTAAAGATCCTCTTCCAGAAATATTTTTTACAAAATATTTTTTATGTATATAAAATATTTGGTACCATGGATTGAACCAAGGGCACTTTACTACTAAGTCACAACCCTAGCCAATTTTTTAAAATTTTACTTAGAGATGGGGTCTCACTAAGATACTTTGGACCTTGCTAAGTTGCTGAGGCTGGCTTTCAGTTTGTGATTCTCCTGCTTCAGCTTCCCAGACCTCTGGGATGTGCAAATGTTAGAGTACTGTACATATTGTTCTAGACCTTACCTTTTTAAAAGATTATTTTTGCCTGCTTGTTTCTTAACATTTATGTCTCAAAGATTTAGGTGATGGATTTAGTCCTATGTTCTGATTTTTGTTGTAATGTCCTGTTACCCTTCTGTGGGCTGCTCATTGAAGTCAGCTCCTGGATGTGCACCTCAGAACCATGCTGGGTGAGGGAGGGACTGTAGCCCACTGCTCTGCCCCTCCCTCTTCTTAGAGCAGACTGTCCTTTGCTGAGTCTCAGCCTGTACAGGGTGTCCTTTGCCACAAGTGTCCTTCTGAAACTTGCAGACCCACTATACTCCCCTGCCAACTAGCTCAGATGCCAGGCTGCCACACTGCCATTATTGACTCTCCAGGTATGCTTGTCAGTCCTGGCTGGCTGTTGGCATCTGCAGGTGTCCGTGGGAGCCCCATGCCCTGATTCCCCTAGCAGTCAGCACAGTGCCTGGTATGTAGCCCATGTTCCATGGTTTTAACTTATCAGTGAATGGGAACTTCTGGGTGACAACATGAATATTTCCTTGCCTTCTCCATCTCTGGAGAAGTTGCCTTGGGAGGAAACAAAGAAATCAAAGCCCACTTCAGGAGATGACTGACTTTGAGCCTGAGACAGGGTCTCTCCCAAGCACACTCTGACTAGTGTGGCGTTGCTGCTGGCGTGCCACTCAGGCACTTGGAGACCCCTGGGCTGAGAGAACTTCAGAAGACCTAGAGGAAGGACTCTGTCTTGCCCTGAAGAACTTGAGCAGGGAGCCCTGTCTGCCAGGGATGGCCTTCTGGGGGCACTTCTGTGGGATGGATGGTTGGGGTTGAGGACCTAGGAGCTGAAGAGCCTAGGCCCAGTATGATCCCTGGCATGGTGGTATGAGGGATGGATGTGCAATTCCATTTCTGGGAACTTCTGTGTGGGTGGGGCATGCATGACCACAATGCAAGGTGTGTTCAGGGTAGTGTGCTCTGGAGATGAACTGGTGCAAACCCATTCATTTTACTGATGGGGAGAGTGAGGCACAGAGACCAGAGGCCTGGCTGAAGGCACACCCCTTTCTGGCTGCAGGGCCTGGGAGCTATATCTGGGGACTGTGACGCCTGCTGTGTGCACCAACCATGTTCCCTCCTAGAGCCTCTGTGCGAGCTTGCCACCCACTGGTGGTGGGTCTGGCCAGCTTGTGCTCCAAGTATGGCAGCCACTATAAGGCATGGGCTGCACAGGCTTGCAGTTCTTACTGGACACAGTGAGGACAACCATGTCTTCAGGACACAGCTGGTGGCAGTGGCTCTCACCCATGCCCCTGGCTAGTGCAGACCAACACTATTTGCTCCATGGGGAGAAAAGGAGTTCATGGGCCCCATTTCCACATGAAGTGACCCCTAGGAAAGAGTGGAAGGGGACCGTGCTCCTTTTTCTCTGGTTCACCTTCTGAAGTTCGGCCTGCTCTTGTTGAACACAGGATTTCAATTTCTACTTGTGCCTGAAATTATCTTTTAAATAACCCTAGAAATTAAAAAAAAAAAAAAAAAACAAAGTCATTGCCTTTCTCTCTAGGTTCAATTTTCTTCATCCTAAGAGATAGAGTTATAAAAGGATCCCTGTACTTTTCTATATCAGCATCTCAGCACAGAGAGGGGCTCCTACTGCCTTCTCAGTGCTGAGCACCATGCTGACCTTTGTGATCAACTGACTTCATCAACCACCGGCCCCCCCACCCTGCATTAATGGCTGTGGCCTTGATGTGAGGTTCAGTGAACATGACCAGGGTACCAGGCTGACCTGGCTGGTGTTGATTTTCTGGACAGGGACTCTGTGAGAACAACATTTATTTGTGCCTGCCCAGCTAAATAAAGCCCAAGTCAGTCACAAGTGGCCTAGCACAGAGCGGAGTGGGAGGAGTGGAGGGTTAGGCAGGGTGGTGAGCAACCACAGCCCTGTTACCTGTGGGGTTTGGCCTCCCTGTGTGGGATGTGCCTGGCAGGGTCTTGGAGATTGGGCCAGGAGTCAGCACTGCCCAGGGCAATGGCAGCTTGGTTTCTTGGGGCCTTCCCAGGATCCCCTGTGGTCTCTGGAGGTGGAAACCCAGGTAGTGTCAACATGGCCTGGAATGTGGCCTTGTGCACCTTGGGTAGGGGCAGGAAGGTTGGCTTTGTCTCTGCACATGGGCCTCTGGAGCAACTGCATGAGATCCCCAGTGAACTATGGAATGGTGGTTTTTCCAAGGCTGGGCTGTGGGAATGGGCTTCAGTGCCCAGGCAAGGATGACACCGTTCCTGTCCACCCCTCAGTCCTGGTGTCCATCTTGGGTGTCCTGCTGTTCCCTGCCTCCTGATCATCCTCCCCACCTTCCCTTAGTCCCATTCCTCTGGTATATAGTGGCTTACTGATCTTTCAGTGCTGATAGAAAACATGGGTCAGGCTGAATCACAGCTGCATTGGGTGAGCCTCCTGGGAGGGTCCTCCCTGGAGTGCCAGTAAACAAGAGGGGAAGGCCTCCATTGGCCAGACCATATCTCAGAGCTACTGAGGTCACCAACCCAGAAGTCCATTCACAAGGACAGGCTGACCAAGGCCATCTCAACCTAACACTGAGATTCCCAGGAAAGGCTCAAGAGTCACGTTTTCTGATGAATTCCAAGGCAAAAACATTTCATGTAACAGTGAAACAAAAATCCCCAACTACATTTCTATGATGCTGACAAGAGGCAGCTGCATTTTTTTAGGTGATCAGGTCCTTTTCAGTGAAGTGATAATTGCTGATAACTATTGATCCTCATCATGTGCTAAGGCACAGAGGTTATAAGACATGGATTATTTCACATGATCCTCATCATGACTTTTCCAAGAATGGAATATGTTTGTCCTAACCTGCAGATTTTTAGGTGGAGGTTCAAGTGAGATGAATAATTTTTCCATCCTAGGACTGAAGGGTGGATCTGTATTGGAGCCTCTGGGACCTTCCCGATGCCTCCTCCTCACTTGCCTCCACCTGGGCTGTGCCATGGCCCTGCTTGACTTCACATTCACGGGCCACATGCTCTCCCCTCTTCAGTCCTTGGGAGATGGTGGCCCAGCCTGTGGCTGGGTGGCCTGATGGGTGGAGAATTGGGAGCAAGGTGACAAGGTCCAGCCCCTGTGAGCCTACCAGTGGGCTGTGACTCTTGGTCACAGGGTTGACCTTTCACCTTGGTCATTACCTTCAACTGCCTGTTGTCCATCATACAGGGCCCAGGGGCTATGGATAAAACAGGTGGTCACCTGTCTAGCCACTTGACGCTGTGGTTGGTGGTTCACTAATGTCATCTCTCCAGTTTGAAACTAGATATTATTGCTATTTTTGAAAGTCTGATTTTATTTATTTATTACTCTTAAAAATTCTTATTTTTGACTGGACTCAGACTTAGAAGCTCTCAGAGAGGACAGCCTGTGTCTCTTGGCAGTCTGTTCCTGGTGTTTTTCTTTGGCTTCTTTATTCTCTTGGCTAAAAGTTTGGAACATTCTGCAGCCTCTTTCTTATCCTTCTCATCACACTGTTTCTTTAGAGTGATACACCAACCCTTGTGTTGCAGGACATGTGGAGAAACAAGACACTGAATCATGCTTTGATCCCAGATTTTTCTTACCTTCCTTGTTTAAGGGTCTTCTGACAACATATTGGTGCACAAAATCTTCCTTAGAGAGATTGAAAAGTTTGTGGATTCTACTAGCTCTTTGGGGTCCCGGTTAATGAGGTACAGTAGTATCTGTAGGTCCAGGGAAGTTCTTCTCTCCTTTTTTTACAATAACCAAGTTGAGATTGCTCAGATTTGCACCCACAATGCAACCTCGAACAAGTTGGCACTCTCTCTCCAGTTCACCTTTGTCTATGACAGAAGTGTCCCTTACTCAGTAGCAGGTGAACTGGTGCTGAATCGAGACAACTGCTTCAAGGAGAAACCTGCTTGTCATTCCTGCCACTGATATATACCACATATCCCTTCCCATCTTCACCCAGAGCCTCAGCAGCAACTTCTGTGGCCATAAGTTTCTCAGGAAAAGTATGAGGTTTGCATTCATCTTTCACTTCAGTGAGTATCTGGCAGGTAGGGGCTGGGAAGTAGATATTCAGCCTCACTTGGAGCAGCTGAGTGCCCACAAAGCACCACAAAATAGTGTGATTGCCATTTTCAGTAAACCTGTGCCACTTCTTAGTGTGCCCATGTGTGAGAGAAAAGGTGTTGTTGTCCAACAGCTCTGTGAGTTCAAGAACTCTCAATTGCAGGGTGTCTCTGAGCTGTATCATGTCCTCCTCAGCTGTAAATCTCCCAGAGGGGTATGCATGACACAGTAGTCAGCACCTCAGTATTTGTGTGGCTGGGGGCCCTTCTCCCTGGACCAGTGTTTGTGTAAGAGGCCATCTTAAAGTGCATGGAAATTGATTCCAGATTCCTTGGGAAATTGATTCCAGGACCCACTCCCTCTGCCTTTTCCAGGATGCCACAGTCTAAGGATGCCCATGTCCCTGTGTAAAGTGGCATAGTTAGGTGTGTGCCTGTGACCTGTGCCTGCCTCCCTTATACCATCAGTGACCTTTAGAGGACTTTCAATACCAAATGCAGTGCAGATACTGGGAAATGGCCATGCTGCCTGTTCAGGGAGTAACACAAAGGGAAGGTCTCCTCATGTTTGGCACAGATACAACTTTTTTTTACTATTTTTGGTCTGTGGTTGGTTGAATCTGTAGACATGAATCATTGCTGTGTTCACCCTGCTGTCCAGTCTGTTTTAAATCTCTGTAGCAGCATAGTGCTTTCACATCAGGGGCTAGTTAAGGATGAGTGCACACATTTCCCAAACTTCTTCATGGGTGTCCTTTCAGTGGGTTCTGTCTTCACCCCAAAACACTTCAATATCTCTCACCTCCTTTTCATCCAGTTTCTGCTGCTGCTGGTAGTGCACCCTGTTCAGCAGCCCTGAAGGGACTGAAACTTGGTTCTTGGGCTGGCCCATGACCCTCTCAGCCTGTGCTGCCTCCCAGTGAATGCAGCACTCACTAGCATAGGGATTCTGGTGCTGACCTTTCTGGAAAGGGCTTTCAATGTTTTAGATCATTTCTTTCACTTTTCATATCTCTTAATTTGTGAAAAGTGACATTGTCTAAACTCTCTGGCAAGACTGAACAGCCCCAACCCAGATGACTCCATTACAAACACTTACAACACTACTTAGTGGTTCTAAGTGTAGATCTAAGTTGACTTTGTACCTGGAAAGGGGGCTCTAGAGGTGATGGGTGCCAACTCAGCCTTCTCTCAGGCTGGAACAGGGCTGAGCTGGGTGCATGCACTTGTAGCTCCTCAGTGGCTCTCTCCTAATTCAATTCACACCTTCATTTCTCTCACTTCTCTCTCATTGTGTGCAGCTCCAGTGGTGATTTTGGTGATCTTATGATTTGGAAAATAGAGAGAAAGATTTTTTTTCCTAACAAAGTTTCCATCAGATAAAAGACTTCATGCTGTCTTCCTCAGTAGTATTGAAAGGCCACTCCTGGAGACCAGTAGGGCAGCCGTGCTCAGGGGCTTATCCTACCACTAGCCTGAGGAATCATTGAAATGGAATAAAGACACCAGGAGCTCTGTGGACTTCCATTCTCCAATGTTTGTGAGGTACTGGGGTTCCAAGTCTGCCAATAAGGGAGCAGATGACTTCCAGCAAATAAATAGGTGTGGTCAACTTGGGTTACAGAGTAGAGTGTTCATCTGCCCCTGTATGGGTGGATTGTTCTCCAACCATCCCAAAAGCTACCCGAGGCTGGGTGAGGTGGTGCATACCTGTAATCCTGGTGGCTTGGAAGGCTGAGGCAGGAAGATCACAAGTTCAAAGCCAAACTCAGCAACTTAGTGAGGCCCTGTCTCAAAATAAAAAGTAAAAAGGGCTAGTAATGTGGCTCAGTGGTTGAGTGCCCTTGGGTTTGACCCCTGGAACAAAAAAACAGATAAGAATTAACAGAAAGCAACCTGAGTGTGAAGATGGAGCATTCTGGCTTCAAGCTGAAACTCGTATTTGTAGTTGGCCACTGGCTTTGTTTTTAGGGCTTACTATCTCCACTGATATGCAATGCAATGGGGAGAAGGCCAGAAGCAGAGAAGTGGTGAGATGATCCCAGGTTATCCAGTGCAGCAGAGAAGGTCAGGGTCGGGCTAGAGAGAAGCAGAGGAGACTCATGGGTAATAGACTTCCTACTGTGCACTGCCAGCTCCACCCTGTTCAAAAGCACCTTCTCATCCCCTTGGGCTCTTGGGTGGGATACATGACACTCTGCTGCTGACATCCACCAGCTTGAAGACCAGGTTGACCTCCCCCTGCCCTACACTCAGAGCCAAGTAGTGGGCAGGGCATTGGACACTACTTGCCCAGGCTTGGCAGGGAGAAAATGATGGCCAAGTGAAAGCTAATTGGATGCTTCCCCAAGCCACTCTGTTGGGCTGCTCATGGTACCTTTCGAGCAGTGACTTACCAGGTTGTCACTCAGTCACTGTACATGGGGATTGGGTGGGAGCAAAGAGCAGAGGGGGCTTTACTAAACTCTTAAGCCTGGTTATTAAGACTTCATGCTGTCTTCCTCAGTAGTATTGAAAGGTCACTCCTGGAGACCAGTAGGGCAGCCGTGCTCAGGGGCTTATCCTACCACTAGCCTGAGGAATCATTGAAATGGAATAAAGACACCAGGAGCTCTGTGGACTTGACCACAGACCACCAGACCCTCTTAAGCCTGGTTATTAAGCCTGAGCACTCCCCTTTCCTGCAGAATTTCTACATCACGTGTCCCTTCATATTCTGAAAAAACTGTGGCCCTTTCCCTAGAACAGGAGTTCAGAGTCTTTGTCACAGGAAATGCCCTTCTCTGCAAATAGTGATAGCTCCAGCTTTTCCCTAGCCTGTTAGGACTTGAAGAGTCTGAAATTGGGGACTGGGGCCTGCTGTGATCAGTACCTTGGTGAGCACCCTGGGATTCAGGTGTTTGGGGCTTTTATGAGCATCTGCCCAGGGGTCCTGCAGCCACAGGGCCTGGCAGATGAGCTGGCCCCAGGCTGTGGATGAGGCTCCAGCCTCTTTCCTTACTCTTCTGCAGGAGGATGAAGTGTGTGTGGGGGGAGGGAGTGTCCTGAAGGTTGGGGATGAGGAAGAAAGGAAGAAAAACTGTAAAAAAATTCACTTATTAATCACTGAATATATAGCAGTTGGTCTGAAATGCTGTTGCTATGCCAACACCCTGGGAGTTTATTTTCTTAATCCAAGAGAGGAGCCTTGGTCCCTGCTCCTCTGCTGTACCATTTGAATTTGCTGCTGCCATCCCCTGCTCCCCTGTTGTGCCATTTGAATTTGCTGCTGCCATCCACCCACCCTGATGTCTGTTGTGAGGCATGGGGGTGGGGAGGCCGCCAACCACCAAGGCAGTAAGATGAAAGCAGCAAGGGCCTTTCTCATGCAACTTAGTAAAAATGACACAAATTAATATACTCTCCTTAGACCAGACCAAGATTAATTGTTCTCTTTTAGTGCAGCTTAGCCTAACTGTTACTTTACAGGCATTTGTCAGACAAAATCGACACTAATCAACATTTATTCTCTCTTGCCCTGGGTCCAGGGAGTGTGGCAGCTGTGCCTACTCAGCTCCTCTCACCACACTTTTTGCCCTCCATCCGACCTCATCATACATCACCCTTCCTCGCAGTGCCTCTCCTCATGCCATACCCAGACTTAGTCATCAGGGCACATTAGAGGCATGATAGATTTTCTGTTTCAATTTACATCCATTACATTACCATGTAGCCAATCCTGATTCAGTGGAGACCAACATCTCCCATCGCCAGACTCCCTGGGCAGGTTCCTGGTTCACTTATTAAGGTTACTTAGGGTGCCACTGCTTGTAGCCTCCCTGGGCCTCCCGCCTCCCTTGGGCCTGCTCAGGGAAGATGTCTGGGCGCAGCTCTTCACAGCTCCGTCCTGTGTGCTTGACTTCCTGCACACACCACCAGGCAGCTGGGTCCTCCCTGATTGGACTTGCTGAGCCTAGGAGCTGAGTTCACTGGGCCTGGTCTAGGGATGAACTTGCAGGTCAGTCAGAGGATCCCTCCAGGCTACAGGCCTCCCCTCTCCTTACTCCATCCAGGGCCTTCCCATCTTCACCACAGTGACACTTGTGGAGAAATGTAGAGTCAGGAGGATGCCAAGCAGGCAGGTGGCCAGAGAGAGTCTGTGGGGGCCTGGCAGAGGCCTTCTGCTGTGGGACTGCCTCCCAGGGCAGGAGGAGGCCCTGAGCATGTCTCACTTATGAAACTGGCCTTCTGCCCTTCTGTCCCACTGCCTTCACCAGAGTTCCAGTGTCTAAGCACATCTTTACTTGTTGACATAGAATATGTTTCCCCCTGATCTTTGGTTGGACTGGGGTATTTTATTTTATTTCATTTATTCATTTATTTTTGGGTGTGGTGCTGGAAATTGAACCAGAGATGCTCTACACTAAGCTACATCCCCATTCCTTTTTATTTTCTTTGAAACAGGACCTTGCTAAGTTGCTGAAGCCAGCCTCAAACTTGGAATCTTCCTGCCTCAGCCTCCTGGGTCACTGGGATAACAGGTGTACACCAGCCTGCCTGACTCTGGAGTGTTTATGACTACTGACTGAGGCCTCATTAAATTTTCATCCATGCAGGGAAGAGATTGCTAAGGGCACAGAAATCCCCATCTGCTTATGCCTTTTTACCCTGTATGTCTTTCTGAGACATGGTGGCAATGGGGTTCCCAGGGATACTGTGCCTCTCTTCTCAAATCACCACAACCCTAGACCTCCTGGCCTCTGAGAAGACCCAGGTTCTTCATTTGTTTTAGTGAGCTGTTGCTTCAAAACTGTAGTGAGACTGTAGCCAGAGTACAGACAAGCACCATGGCTGTGTTGGGGTGAGTGGTGTGGTTGGTGTGTTTGCATGAGGCTGCCCAAGTGTGAGATGTGCTAATGTGCTAGGAGGATAGCTCAGGACTTCCATTTTGGTTTCTTATTACAAAGCAGTAAAGTAAATGGCACTTGGTCTTACTGAAGTTACAGAACTGTAGCTCAATTTGGGAAACAGAAATCCACCAAGAGGAGTTCATAGTATCTTGAGATTGGGAAACTGACCTCATTAATTTAATGAGTGGAAACATCCTCCAACTGGGTCTGAGGAGGAATGAAACACCAGTGAGTTTTTCACTTGGGGTGATCTCACTGAACCCAGAGTGTCATCAGAATGAAGCCTGGAGAATATTCCAAGTCCTGTGGAAAGATGGAGAGGAGAGTGCTGTGCCCTGTACAGTACTGAGATTGCCTTTCCTGGTAGGCAGGGAGCTGTCTGTATGGTCCCTCCTCATGGGCTTACTGAGTTTACCCTGAAAAGTTGAGCCTAGAGAAGAGTGCACCTAAGGTGCTGTGGTGAGGGCAAGAAGGAAGGCAGGGAGCTGTCTGGGGTGACTGGCTGATTAGAAGCCAGGGCCCATGAGCTCCAGTGTCCAGCAGGACCCCAGCTTCCTGTGTTTCTTTATCACAGAAGGCAGGATGTTAGTGGAGGGAGTCTTGGGATCCAGTAGGTAGCTATTTGATGTGAATAGTAAGTTGGTGGCCTTGACCTGTTGCTGAGGGACTGACACACTGACCAGTGAGCTTCAGGTGACTATGTGACAGTGAGCAGGGGAGACTCCTGGGTTCCACTGGCACACTCACTGTTGCCAGTGTTGGGCCCACGGAAATTGCCTAGTCCACTACATGCAGGCCCTGGGGAGACTGTGTACCCAGGGCTCCTCAGAGGTATAGGTGGACAGCCCCACCTTTCTTTCAGTGTCCTAGCTCACTGACCCAAGCTGCTTCCCTGTCTCTGGCAGGTCACTGCCCTCAGCAGACTTGTTGCAGCCATGAAGATCAGATTCTGGTTAAACGGGGCCAACACACTCTAGAAGCATCCGAGCATCAGTGAATTGCCCAGGGATCCTCTGAGCTCCCTGATGTTCAGCCCTTTTCTTCAAGAGCTCCAAGACAACAGTGAAGGGCACTTGTGCTATGGCTGTGACTGTGTGTGATGGGAATGCCATTTGACAAGCAGCAGGGAATGGACAGATTGCACTGCCTAGCAACCACAGCAGCGTGGTCACTTGTACAGGCTCCTGTGCCTCTTCCCTTTAGGTCTGCAGCAAAATGCAGATGGCTTCTGTGGGCAGCCCTCAGCCTGAGCCACCATGGGACACATGAGGATGTTGAGCAGGGCCTAGGTGCATAGCGGGTGCCTTGATTGACCACTTTCCAAGACTTCACTGGTGAAGCAGGACTTCTGCATAGCACTGGTCACTTTCCCCAGCCTGTTGTTTGTGCATTGGTGGGTCAGCTTCAAACCACAGCAGGGCTCTGAGGAAAGTGCCAGGTCGCTAGGTGCCATCCCACTGCCTGGCCAGCCTTTCCTCTGTATGTGTGGATACAAAATAACCAGTTTTCTCATAGGTACAAATACCCACGTGCCCCAGGTGGAAAGGGCAAGTGGAGCAGATGTTCTACTGGCAGTTCTTGGAGCGAAAGAAACAGAGCCCTGCAGCCCGTCACTGCAGTGCCCATGGGCCTGCCTTCCTCAGCTGACCATTAGGGTGACACTTCTCAGTAAGGTCACCTGCTCACTGTGGATTCTGAAGAGGTGGGCAGTGGAGCCCTCCTGGGTGAGGGAACTGGCCTTCACTCCATGGGTGGGGGTTGGCCAATGGAATGCCCAAGAGAGGGGCAAATCGGGAATCAAGAAAAGATGGTGGACATTGCCCTGCCCTGTCCTCCTAGGGGCGAGTCAAGCCCCCAAGTGGGTGTGGCATCAGGCCAAGGCAGGCCCTCCTGCTGCCTACCAGTGGTGTGGCTCCTTGAGAGCCCCAGTTAGGACAATGGCCTGCTGCTCAGAGTGAGGGTGTCTAGGGCTGACCATGGTACCAGGGCTCTTCTCTGCAGACAGCTCCCTGCACCACAGGATCCTTGGGAATAGCATAGCCACACCAACCAGAAGGGCAGCATGCACTTGCTCCCTGAGGCTGAAATGGGCATGGTACTCCAGACAAGCTACAGCAGAGCTGACCCTCTGTGAGGGGAGTATTGGCCCTTCTCCCGGGGTTGAACCCTCTGGGACACAACAACCACAGAGCTCCCCATCCCTTACCAGCCCCCCTTTGCTCCCGCATGACATTGCTCTGGGGCTTTGAGCAGAAAATTTTGGCAGTGGATTCCACCTCCAGGCCACTCTCCTGGGGTTTGGCCACTCTGACTTACCTCTGACCATCTCTCCCTGTCTGAGGCCACCACAGGCTTGTGGTGTTCATCCTAGTGCTTCCCTGGGATCAGGAGGGAGGAAGAGGGGCATAAGGAAATGATGGAGATATGGGGATGTCGAGATCCCTCCATGCATGTAGGGAAGTTGCTGTGACCCTGCCCGCTGCATCAGGATGAGGACTGCCTTCCTGGCCCTGCCCTTCCCTGTGTGACCATGGCAAAGGCCCCCTTGAACCAGAAGCCAGGTGTGGTGTGGCCTCAGCTCTGGCTTCAGAGCCTCACCTGCTCACTGGGAGGGCTGCGACCCCAGGCCAGGACAAACCCACATCCTCCCTGAGCTTCTGGCAACCACTATTGGAGGTTGGAGAGCACCTGAGGAAGCTGCATCCAGGAGTCTGGGCCCCTCATTACGTGAAGCCTTTCCATGGTAGGTTCTCCCAGAGGCTAGTTTCACCAGGCAAGCGTGACTTTTTTTGGATTTTGTTATTTTTATTTTTTAATATTTTTGGTTATAGATGGACAAAATACCTTTATTTATTTATATTTTTAAGTGGTGTAGAGGATCCAACACAGTGCCTCACATGTGCTAGGCAAGGGCTCTATTGCTGAGCCACAACCCTAGGCCCAGGATGGCTTTTTGTATTCAGTCCACACCATCATTTAAGGTTTGGGTACTTGATAACTCTTAAGACTTTCATTCAGGAAAATGAGGCCCAGTGAGGGAAGTGCTTGCTGTTTGGCGATGAAGTTGCTTTCTGCCCCTGTTGCCCCTCCCTCCCTTCCTCTCAGCACAGATCAGCACAACTCTGCTTCCAGCTACAGCCCCCACACCAGGTGCATGTCCATCATGCCTGTTTCTCGGTGGCATTTCCCTGTGCTTTCCTGTCACCATCTCCCGTGAAGCTTGTTATGACCAATGTCAGGCTGATCAGGGACTGGACCTGTTTGGCCAAGGGGTCATGGCTGTGAACAGGAAGTGGAAATGAGGTGAGCCAGGTGTGACCCCAGTCTTCTTACCTGGCCCTGGCCCACTCTTTGTCTCCTTTATGTCACAGACCAGGACAATCAGCATGCCTCTCCATTTTTTGAGTGGAGAGTATCCAAGCCTGGCTCAGAGGCCATAGAGACCCAGCCTTTTGGGAATATTCTGAGCCCTATCAGAGCAACCCTCAGCTTCTGAGGCCTGGCCAAGCAAATGTACCCTTGTCCTGGGAGTCTTGGGTAGACAGCAAGGCTGTGCATGCATTTATTGACTTGACCAAGTATCCCTTGTGATGGACACAGTCCCTGTGATTCACCCACAGAAAATGGGCATGCAGGGTGTGGACCAGGAACAGCAGCACCACCTGCCTTCCAGGAGAGTTCAGTCAGCTGGTGAGATACACCTGAGAACCGCCCACCAGGCGGGCCTGTGCCATGTGCCAGTTAAGGTGACAGGCATGCCTGAGCTGTTCTCTTCCCCAGCCCAGGGCTTCAGGAGAGGATGGAGGGCAGGCATTTGTGGGATGAAGGTGGTGTTTCATTTTAAGATTAAACGTGGAGGAGACTGACGAATGAATGATGAAAAACTGGGAGGTCTGGGATGAAGCTTCATTCCAGGGCATCAGTATATTTCCCTGGGAGCCTCCTGGGCATTAATTCTGTGGTTAATTTTGTTATTAAAGACCTAGCCAAACAAAGGGAAGTGCCTAACTGCAGGCTGGCTTAACCTTGATGAAACAGTGATTTCACCAGAATAATGTTCCCCATCTATCTTCATCCATCAAGGCTCTGCTGAAATATGCTAATGAGGCCCAAACTTGGGCACACTGGCAGTGAAATGGGGCATTGCTGATGCTACCTGCACCCACCACAGGTTGATGCCACTTGCCATCCAGCTCCGGTGTAGGCAGGAGAGCAGGCTGATGTGGTTTCAGGACCATCGAGCTCATGTCAGCCAAGTCCCTGCAGAAAGGAAGGGTGGAATGAAGAGGCACATGCCCAGAACAGGTCAGGCTGGCTTGCTCTTGGGGGTTGTGGCTCTCAGTTCTGTGGGACCCATTTTCTGGCCATCCATGTCAGAGCCAGGTGTATGGTGCACTGCAGGCAGGAAGTGTTTTGTCTGTAGGTTCCAGCATGTGACCTCTCACTTGGTGTCAAATCAAGTTATCTGTCACCATATCAGTTTGTATCACTGTGTCTTTTTCCAATCAGTAAATAAGAGAAAACCTGGAGTGGTACACTGCAGCTCACTGGGAACCAATGACCTTCTGGGCATGCAGACATGTCATGAACCTGGTATGGTGGGCTTGCTTCATGTTCCTTGATTTTTACTCTCACACCACCCCTGAAGAAGTGACATTCCATGCATGCATTCACAGAGGGGCTTGGGAAGACACATCCACATCCAAATCACAAAACTGGTAGGTGCTATGATGGAGGATTAGACACATGTTCCAAAGTTGCTACGGGAACTCGCCATGGGCTGATGGCCCTGCACAGGGGCAGCTTGGACCAGCTTGACCATGAGTTATATTCTATTTGGATCCAGGTCAACATTCACTTTAGTGTTCTGGACACAGTTCTTTCCAAATTAGAGCATCATCTTGGGCCAGGACAGGACTCTGTCTCAGCACTCCATTGCTGGCTCCAGCTTCAATATGGAACACCTCACTTTGAGCTCTGTGCTTCCAGTGGGTGATTGGGAAAGCTGGCCAGCTATCTTCTGATTTCATACTTCAGGTGGAAGTCACTGGGATTCTGTTTGTTTTTGCAAGTCACTCATAAGGTACTACAGTAAAATCCCAGGTGCCTGGAGTTTATTGTTATATATCTTTTGTTTCCTGCTGGTCCCCTTGAGTCTTCCTATGGAGTCTGTGTCTTGCCACACAGAGAAAAGGGCAACAGCAATGGATGTTCCTTTCTATTTTCTGGCATCCTTGGGCCAGTTGCATTAGAGCCCCAGACACTGGGGGCTCCCAGAGGCTGTCCTTCCTCCAAGATGCAGACCCTGAACTGCAGCCACTCAGGTGCAAAGCAAGCATAAAATTCCCAAATCTGAAATACGTGTTGTCTTTTTTCTTAATAAAGAAGGGCAGAAAGTGGAATAAAACCATTTAAATAAGAGGCTAATTTCCCTGAAATAAACTGAACTGGAATAAGAGATGTAATTTGGCCTTTAAGTCTCTTCTGTCATTTATTAAATCAGGTGTTGACCTTGAGGACTACAGACTGTGATTAAAGAGTTAATAAACAAAGGTCTGTCTGCCGGTCAGTGTGCCTTGCCAAAAGGTAGCATCAGCCAGAGGAATTGGTTGGGCCTGCCTTCTGGCAGATCTGTCTCCCTCAGTTGCTCCTCCCATTTATTATTTAATCAAAATTGTACCTCTTCTTTTTCTTTTTTTGCATTTTTGCATACTGGAGATTGAACCCAAGGTGTTTTACCACTGAGCTTCATCCCCAGCCCTTTTTATTTTTCACTTTGAGATAGGGTCTTACTAAGTTGATGAGGCTGGCCCCAAACTTGCCATCTTCTTGCCTCAGCCTCCTGAGTCACTGGGATTACAGGCATGCACCACCATGCCTGGTGCCTCTGATGTATTCTTAACAACATCGTCCTTGTAGTTTGGGGAGCTTTTTTTGGACACCTATCCTCCACCTATTTATAAGTTGTCCATGGTCCCCATTTGGCTCCTTCAATTTTTAGAAAGCTATGTTTTTCTTGTAATAACCTCTTTACTTCTGATAGATAGTGGTGATGTAAATTTAACAAAGGCTAATTAGACTGGTGGATTTTCCATTCACATTGACACCACACAAAATTTGTAGTTAGCAGCAGTGTTCAGCAGTGTCCAGGAAGCTGGGGGAAAAATCTGAGCATTTGCAGGAAGCTACTACCAAAGTACAGGGTTAAGAGTCTCAAAACTCTCCAAGGCAAATCATATTTCTATGAAAAATTGATGTAGCATCAAACAATATAGCCTGAGACATTTCAGTGAACTCACGTTGTGAAGGTGTAATTCTTGTGTTTTATACCTGCAGACAGTAAAAGTATCAGGAACATCTGAAAAGCCCGCCTCATTACTTAGACTCTTTAATTGCCAGCCTGCATTTTAAAAAGTTACATAAAAGAATGGATTTGTGATAGAAGGAATGCATTGATTTCTCCACATTCTGTCTCTGAAATGAAGAAAAAAATGAGGCAGTATTTTAAAGAACCATCAGATTCAACGTTTATGACAATAATAAAAACTTTTTCATACAGAATGTTCTAAAGGATTTGAATTTTTGTACTAGATATGATACAAGACTAGGACAAGAAGTTTATAATAATAAGTTATTTGGAAAACAATGAATGCTTTCAAGCAACTCTGGATGATATATAAGGAAAAATAGACCCTCACATAGCAATAACAGGAGACAACAGAGTACCCCAATCACAATATATATTTTCACCCAGAGATGATCTACTTCAGTTTAGGCCATGTAGCATGCTCAAGGCCACTCACCAGGAAGTTTTGATCTTGTTTTACCCTAAGGGGTTAGAAGAGGCCACCAGTGCAATTGATTTTGTTGAGGGATTGTTGCTGCTGCCTGAAGTCCAGGTGTGGAAGACTCACTCCATTCCTGGCAGCATCATCTCTACTTCATGCAAGACTCCTGTAAGTTTGCTTTGAATGTTTTTCTTTTTTCTTTTTTTTGATGTTTGAACATTATGTTATATTTTTCCTTTCCCCCCACCCCTCCCACCTCTTTTTTCCCTCTATACAATCCCTCCTTCCTCCCATTTTTTGACTTGGAGTTCATATACAGCAAATCTTCCTCTAAATAAAGCCATTTGTCAAATATGACTGTTTAATTTGGGATTTTCAATCTGAGCAGACATAATGAGTGAGAGGTTTCCATTGATTTCTTCCTGCCCTAGAGGCAGCCACTGGCTTTGGGAATAAGGCTTCCAGCCTTTAATGGCTTGGGCTCTCTGGGCTTCTCACCCCCAAATAGACAGTGCAGGGTCTCCCTCTTTGGGTGAGATAGAACTGTGGAGCCCATGGTGTTACCCAACAGATGTCAGACCTTTGACCCAGTCTGTCCCCACTCTGTGGGAAAGGCTTTTCTGTGCCCTCCTCTCTGGCCCTTCTGTCACCGTGACTGTTCTCAATGTTCTGGAAGCATTAATTCCCTACAGGGAAAAAAGTTCACAAAAGAAATAAATTATGCATATGGAATTTATTTCCTTCACAAACAGGGAATCCAACAAACTCCACAGCTGTTTGATCTTTGGGCCAAGGGGAGGTGGCTGGACTGAGGAGGGCAGTGGGGGCCATCAAAAGAAGCTGGAGAGGGGCAGCAGGAGAGGAAGGATGGCAGGACATGGAAAGGAGCAGTCAGGAATGTTGTGGCCTAGGAAATACTTTATGGCCCATTGTGCTTGCCAGCACACATGTGCACACACGCACCTCACTGAAATCACATGGGAACTTGTCCTGGGGGAATTGTAAGGTGGTAAGATCATCCTGGGGAGAGAGGACAGCAGCTCAGGGGGCTACCCCTCCTGCAGGGAAGTTCTGTGTGGATTCCTGACATGCCATGTGCAGGTGAGACCCCCATGCAGATGAGGTGTGGTGGGAGCACATAGCCTTCAGAAGTGGACGGCTTGGGTCCAGACCCTAGGACCCCAGCACACTGACCTTGGGGAGTGGCTGGCCATTAGCTTCCATCTCCTCTGCCACAGGCATTATGCCAGCTGCCTAGTGGAGGCACCACAAGGATCAAGCAGAAATGCTCTGAAAGTAGCACAGAATGCAGACCCTTAGGCCCGTGTGCTCCCAGTCCATGTTCCCTCTTCTTCATGTCTGTATGTGTGGTGACTTGGCCTTTGCGGCAAGCCAGGATTTCTCTGCAGCAGAAACAAGAAGAAGTTGATTCAAGAGAAATGATATTGTTAAAGTAAGCAAAATTCAGTCACAGCACTCATCTCTAATGTGAAAACTGTTTGAAATGATCCATTGGATATTTCTGGCACATGGAGCCAATGGTCACTTGTGGCTGCTACTGTGTGGCCAGTGAGATAACCTGTAGTTGGTGACACTTTCACTGTGAAGCACCGAGGTAGCTCTGGGTTTCTTTGTGGGCTGTGACTGGGAAGAAGTAGGGTCTCCCTGCAGCTCTCAGCAAGTGTCTTGGGTCTGGCCTCCACCCCAGTCTGCCGGGGCTGCACAGGTCCAAGCCTCGCCAGCCTACTTCAAGGCATGTGAGCATTCCAGATGTGCCCTGGTTTGCAGACAGCTCTTTCCCAGGGTGACGATGTGCACTGGGGTATCTGCCCACAACAAGCATGTGCCCACATGTCCTGTGGGCCCCTATGAGGGCCACATCTGTGCAACTCTGGGCCCCCCACCTCAACTTCAATCCCACACTTGGGCTTCATGGATTTTGTTTGGCTTTATGAGTAAGAATCTGCTTTTAAGAAATGCTGAAACTCAGTGATGCAGAGAATATACCAGTGCCTAGCATGAATTATTTATTTGTTTATTAGGATTTTCATGGCCCCTTCTCTCTCAAAGACCAATACAGTATTTGCAGCACTTCAAACCAATAGCATTTCACATTAAAGATTAAAAATGGGGCCAGTCAACCAGTGGACACTGAGATGGATGAGCAAAGAGGGCAGGGAATGAGCAGGGAGAGGGGTTGACCTTCTAGACCCTGGGAATCCTGTAGCCCAGGAGCAATTATAGAGACTGCAGGCCTGGCTGCTTTCCCTGAGGCTGTGCTCACTAAGCCGGATCCTGAAGGGGAGGCCACCAGCTTGATCTCACAGGCCACTCTCAGTGTGATTCTTCAGGCAGGATGCAAGCTTTCATTTTAAGGTAAGCAGGCCTAGCCCTCCTGAAAAGTCAATTTGGTAATAAAAGTGTAATAAATGTTTTTTTTTTTTTTTAATGTTACATGTAAACCTTTCAATAACATATTTGGTACAGAGTGGTTTTCAATCCTGGCTGCACACTGAAGTCACCTGAGGAAATTTTACAAAATACCACCAATGCTTGGGCTCCGTGCTGTAACAATGAGACAGTCCCTCTGGGGCTGGTGCTAAGTGTCCCTCTGTCCCACAGCCCAGGTTTTTGCATGGTCACCAGGGTGTGGGACACTGCCTGGGATTTGGGGTGGCACTCAAAGGGGGGAGAGAGCTCCAGATGTGAGTGTGCTGAGTGCCCTTCTGTGAGCCATGGGGAGGGGTCTAGGTCTTGCCGCAGGATCCTCGAATTGTAGGGTGTTCTTAGGGAATGTTGCCACCAGGCAGGCCTAGCTCATTGCCCACATTCTTCAGGCAGGGGAATTTGGAAGGTGGCAGTGTCCTCTGGCCCCATCCTCCACACCTAGTTCCTGACATAAGCCAGGTGTGACCAAGGGATGTTACACAGGATGTTCTCAGTGGCATATGGCCTTTCCCCACACCCTGCAGAGGGTCAAGCTGAGGCCCAGAGAGGCTGACCCTTTTGTTGGGGTCCCCACCCTTGTCAGTAGTGGGGAAGGGATTGAGCTGGCTCACCTGCTCCAAAGCCTTACCTCTTTCCACTGCCTCCAGAAGCACCTGGGACTGGTGGGTGTCTGCACCTTCTTTCCGTGGGAAGGTCTTTGGCTTACTCCTTCCTGATAGGTGAGGAAATTTGAGGAAAGAAATCTGCTTCTGCAGCAATGACATCAGAGACTACCAAGGCAGCATGTACTCCCATCAGGCTATGTGTGGGCCTGCAGCCCTGGGGCAGGTGGCCATTAGGATTGCTCCTAGAGGAAGAGAGCTCGGGCTGTGTAGGGGGTAGCTGGCCTGGTCTGGCCACTGCTCTCTGCCCCTCTCATTTTCATGGACAGGCAAAGATGGAGCATCCTTACTCTGGAGGGCTCCTGGATCCAGCCTTTCATGGCTGTTCTGGAAAGTGGAGTCCTAGCTGGTCCCCTCTGGATCCCTCTACCTCTGTGGTCCTGAACAAATGGGCAGTGTGTGTCTCCTGCCCTTGATCATATTTTTAAGCTTGAAACACAGTTAGTCTTTTAAACATTAAATGCTCCAAAGCCCCTCCTGAATGGACCCCTCTCCTGTGGGTGATGGTGCTGTTGGGGGACCAACTCACCTGCATTCCTGCCTCTAGGGGAGAAAAGAGGTGACTGTTTTAGAACAGACAAAACTTTTTGGGGAGTCTGTAGGCTTCAAATCAATTCTTCCTTGACAAAATTGTCCTGGCCTCCAGAAAGGATGGTACCCAGTTCAGCAGCATTCTTCCAGTAGTTGGGACAGTGGGCACCCCAGTCCATGGGTGGTGCCTAGGACTTAGTCTGTGCATGTGGTTGGCCCGGTTGTGTCCTGCTGGGCTCCAGCAGGAGGAGCCCCCACTCTGCTGCACATGTCTACCATGGTCTTCTGCCTCGTGGCATGCTCTGTCCCATGCTCAAGGTGGCTTTCCCCACCCCTGCCCGGGGTGTGGAAGGCAGAACTGCACTCATGGCCTCTGCCCTGCTATTTGGACTCTGGCCCTTATCCAGTCCCACACTCTGCCTTGGGAATGCTCTTCAGTACTCACTGATACCCAGACCATGGCTTTCCTTTCCCTTCTTGTAATATTGACAGCTTTGGAGGTTCTTTGCTGGAGAAGTCTGCAACCAAAGACAATAGTGATGTGGCTCTGGCGTATGGCTTTGTTTTCCAGGGTCCTTTCTGTAAGGAAGGCTGAGGAAGAGTTTGGGTTCCTGGGAAAACACAGAGGAGAAGCTGTTGCTCTGGCCATGTGCATCTGCAGAATAGGCCAGGAAAAAGGCAGTGCCAACCACAGCAGCTGGCCTCACCTGTGCCTGGCTGCAGGGAGCTGGCCCTCTCTGGAGATGGGCAGATGTAGAGCTGTGTTGGACAGATGCCAAGTTCCTCCACCTAGCCTCCTGGCCTTCTTCCCTGTGTGGAGAGAAGTCCCTCAGCATCTGTGGCCTTCCTGCAGTGATGTGTGGACACCTCTTTGTCCCTGTATGGCTGGTAATGGGAACCAACCCCACCCCTTGGTATACACACCACACCAAGTGAGTGCAGCCCAAGCAAGTGATTCCAGAACAGGCACCTAAGAGTTCCTTGTCAGCCTCCTGGCCTCCCAGCCTGGAGAGGAGCAGGAAGCATGTGTGGGGCCCTTGCTGCTCTTCTCCCCTCCTCCTCCTGCTTCTTCTTTCACAAGAAGAAAAGGAGTCATGGTGGTTGAAGGTGCAGAGTAATGTTGCTCAGAGGAGAGAGAGAGCACACACCGAGGAATATCCTAGAAAGCTCCAAAGTGGGCACAGAGGAAACTTCAGTGCCACACTTGCACCCCAGGCTCCTGGAACCTCCTAGCTGCAAAGGAGGGTGATAAATTTGGTCTCTGCCAGCATTAAACTAATAAATGAAATTTGTATATTAGAGCAATAATAATTTGATTGTATTTTCTTTCCTTCTTTCCCATTTGCACCTCTGCCTCACCCACCTGGCTCAGTCTTTGGCTTTTGGGAGGCAGGGAAGGCTGGGGGAGGCTTTGCAAGCTGTTGATTTACATTGTGTGAACAGGTAAGGTCTCTTCCTGGCTCGTTTTGTCCCCTTTGCTTAGGCAGTCACTGCTGCCAGTCCTCATGTTTATTTCATCACATGTGGTGGCTGTCTCATTTCCCTACCCCTGATGTTATTATCGCACAGAGAGTGGGCCCTGCAGTGTTACACCTAATGAATTCCACTGTGTCTGCTCTGCTCCCCAACTCATTGCCAAAGATGGAGGTGTCAAATTAAACCCAGCCTAGAGAGAGTAAGTAAGTGCAGGAGAAAACCCAGAGCAGGAAAGCAGGAGGCAGGGGCTTATCATTTGCCCTGCCCTCTGAGCAGTTGAGGTTCAGTGAGGACTGGAGGCAGAGGCTGGAGAGGGCCTGAAGGAGGTGACTGCTGTCTCTGGTGCACTTGGAGGGACACCCCACACCCTGCAGGACCTGATGCTCTGCTCCTGGCCCTGTGGGCTTATCTCAGTTCTGGCTGTGGTGTGTCACCTTCCCTCGTTGCCAGGCTGATTTATTATCATGGCTTATTCAGATTGGGTGCCTTGCAAAGCAGACATTAAGTGGAACATTGGGGCAGCCTGAGCTTGTGGAGGGAGAGCAACCATGCCCAGTGTGTGCAAGGAGTGTGGAGGTGCATGTAAGCTCTTGGCTCGGTGGCTCTGATCACCCACACAAATCCAGGTTCCAAGATGGTGGCAGAGGCACTCACCACATGGTCCAGTGTCTCAGTGAGTGCTCCCCAGATGCCCCCCCTCAGTGAACTTGGCAGAGTGTTGGTCCCTTCATCTCTGATTCACAACCTGGTGTCACTTACTCTACACAGTACTGGCATTTCGTCTTCAGAGCACTGTGATCAAGATGAGCCTTGGCATCAACCACTTCAGATGGGCAGGTGGGGATAGATGCTGTGACTCAGTGCTCAAGATGACAGAGGCTGAAGTGGAAAGAGGGTTACCTTTCAGGTTCTCTGTTTCCAGAACTTGATAATTTTTTTTGCTTAGACCACTAAATTCTCTAGGTTTTGTGAGGAGAGGGGAGATTGGTAGGGACAAAAAGCTTGTAAAATAAAAAATAGGAATCAATCTGTGCTCAGTAAAATGGATAGACCTGAAGTCTGCTGTTGGTATGTTCTGCAAGTGTAGCCAAAACTGCAGTTAAGTGTGAGACTCCACCACCCTGGAATGCTTCCTTCTGCCCTCTCTGCCTCAAACAACCTCAGGCACAAAGTAGCACTCACCTTCTACTCTATGGAGTTTGTCTAGTCTTACTTTTTTTACCAGTTTTATGTTTAACACATAAATGTTAGAAAAAGCTTTGGGGCACATGGACAACTAGTCCTGCCTGCTCTAGACTCAGTGACTGACCAGTCTGCCAGGCAGTGGGGAGGGGCTAGCTCAATCTGCCAGGCAGGAAGGATGAATGGGCTAACTCAGGTCACCAGGCAAGAGGGCTGGATGGGCTAGCTTGCTCAGGCTGCCTGTCAGGAGGGATGGGCTAGCTCAGGCTGCCTGGCAGGAGAGATGGATGGGCTAGCCCAGGCCAGCAGGCAGGAGGGAGGAGATAAGTCAAGCTGCCAGGCAAGAGGAATGGATGAGCTAGCTGTGGCCACCAGACAGGAGGGAGGGGCTAGCTCAGGCTGCCAGGCAGGAGGGATGGATGGGTGAGCTCAGGCTGCCAGGCAGGGGGATGGTTGTGTGAGCTCAGGCTGTCAGGCAGGAGGGAGTGTCTATATTAGGCTGACAGGTAGGAGGGAAGAGCTAGCTCAGGATGCCAGGCAGGAGGGAGGGTGTAGCTCAGACATGGTGTGCAGAGGTTCCTCATCCCTCAGTTCAGAGTGGCACTTGATGGCCTGGGATTGTTTTCTCTTGACTAGAGTCCATGCCCTGAAGAATGGGGAGCATGGTGAGAAGGCAGCATTTTCCTTCCTCAGGGTTTTCTTTGTGGATTATTTGATTTTAAAATTCTGGTCCTTTTTGGGATTAAAATAGGATTTTATTTTTGAGAAATTTAGATCCTTTTCTTTTCAAACAGAAGAGTCAATTTAAAAGTAGAAATCTCTGGCAGTTGTGCTTAAACCCACTGCTCTGGGAAGAGGACTGTGACACCCCATGACCAGAACAGTCTGAGGAACTTGGTATTGAAGTAGCAGTGAAGCCCAGTTCCCTGACTTACAATTCAGTGTGGTAACTGAACCACAGGTGTGAGGGGATGCCACATGCATGCCTGTGGTGCCTGGGTCCATCAGTGCTGCTTACAGGGACAGAGAAGGGTCTGGGCCCTGGTTGGGGTTGACATCAGGACGAGACCCCAGTCCTGTGTTAGGGTTGATCTAAGCTCTGCTGTATGTCCTTGCTAGGACTTCTTCATTCAGTTCTCTGCTGGTCACACTGGAATGCAGAACAGATGGAGAAGGGTCTGGAAAGATCAAGTGAAGCAGAAATGCAGGAATTTAAATGCTCACACCCTCTGAGCTTCCCTGGTGGGGTTTGTGCTTTCTAGAGTCAAAACCCTAACCTCTGGGCATACCCTCATATATCTCTCTTCCCTGCCCTTCACCTATAAAATTCACAAAGAGAAATGCAGGTATATAACAATTCAGGACCTATTTAGGAAGGGCACAGTTGTCATCTGTTGATGGAAAAACTCAAAGGAGTTAACTAACTAATGCATTCATGTGGTCATTTGGCATCATCAAACTGGGTACAGAAAGTAAACAAAGTAGCCTGATGTGGTGCTTGTAATCCAGCCACTGGGGAAGCTCAGGCAGGTGGACCTCAAGTCCTGGGCCAGCCTGGACAGAGTAGCAAGACTTCTCTCAATACACACACTTATAGAGAGCTGGGCCATAACCACAGGTAGAGGCAGGACCAGCTGCCTGGAGCCCTGGGTCCAACCCCAGTACTGCAGAATAAAAACACCAACCAGTCCTGCCCTTGAGCTCATGGTTGACATGAGGGGGGATGAGTAGAGCACCTTCACAGAGAAGATCCCAGGTGTTGGGAAGTCTCCCCCACGGCCTGCTTGGGTCCAGGCAGCATGTTTGGCAGGATAACTCAGGGATGGAGCTGGTGCCATGGGTTGCAGCCAAAGGAGCAGCTCACTGGTTGAGCATGCCTCCCCTGCCAGGCTCCAACCTACCTTTGAGGTCCTTCTGTGGGGTTCCTGCTGTGGGTGTGCTCTGGTGTGGTAGTGGCAGAGTCCTGAATTGAATGGAGAGAGGTGCTGAGGATCTGGCCTTGGGACCACTCTGAATCTCCCAGGCTGAGCTGCTCCACATGGTGCCGCAGTCATAGCTTTCCCATGTTTCTGATGCCAATGAGCCTTCTCCTTGTGACAACCTAGTGTCCTGGACTGTGGTCATGTTTTCTCTGTTTGCACTGGGCTCCGAGTCTGTGAGCTGTTTTATACAGTTGTGTCCTGTAGTTGCCCTGAGGTGTCACAGCATGGCCCTGTGTTTTACATGGTTGGTTTTACATGAAGATGCTGCAGTCGCTAGGGTGTACATGGCATAGGACTTGGTGGAGGTTTTGTGTGTCCACTGAGTCTGTGGTCAGCAGGAATATGGACCTGCTTATTGTGACCCTTAAGTCCTGGGACTCCAATGCAGACAGGGAGCCATCAGCAGCAGGTGGGGGTGAAATGAACAATGTATGTTCTTAAGTACTTCAGAAATCATACTTTTAAGAGAATCAAAATAAGATACTCTATTAGGTTAATTTACCAGAAATTGAACTTCTTAGTATAACTGGATTATTAGGATCCATCAGCATAGCCACTTGATGGTAGGACATGTTACATGGTCATTGGTTTAACACATATGTTGTTGTGCTGCTCTGACCAGGTATCCATGGCTTATCTGGTGTCTAACAGCAGAAGCACTGGGTCCTCATGACATCTTAGCTGCACTTGAATAGCTACCAGAATCGGGGTCATTCCCAGGCAGTGATTCAAAAGGCAGATGCTTACTCTGCCTCTTGAAAATGTTTTCCCAGCTACATTTGTCCATTACAACATGTGTTCTTCTAATTACTTTAATTCATATTCTACAGAGTCAGGAAGTTAAAGTAATAATAGGACTCATCTCGTGTGAATTAGTTTAGATCAACCTCTGGTCATGTCAAGACTTTCCTCTTCCTTGAAACAAAATTCCATAAAAGACTTCTTCACAGCATTTCAAGACCAGGTAGGCTCCCAAATCTGTACAGGACCCCATCACCGCTGTTTCCTTCACCTTAAACAAAGGATGAGAAAAAAAAAAAAAAAAAAAAAAAAAAAAAAAAAAAACACCTGGAATCTGGTGGAGCCACGGCATGCCATTTGATCTCACTGGAGGTTTGCAGTGTCAATTTAGGATTGAGTAGTGGACATAGAGGAAATGAAGGGACAAGCCTAATGTGAAATGGAAAGTATAAGGGACAATAAGATGCCACAAGGTCCAAGCAGTCCTTGCCATTTGCCTAGCTGTGTGCAGCTTGTGGACACCAGTTCTTCCCTGATGTCTTCCTGGTATGTATGTGACATCTGATTCAGCACATCATATAGAACACATGTAGTAAATCCTGCCAAGCTTGATGTTAAGAACTATTGCCAGCTGGTTCCTGGCATGCAAGTCACAAAGGGGTGAACTGGATTATGAGTAGGGTAGCAAGCTTGTGTTAAAGTAAAAATCTTCTATGAGTATTTGACTAAAGCAATAATATTAAAGCAATAAACTTCAGTCCAGATGAGTTGGTGATATTCTCCTTGATGCAATGCAGTGTCACACAGTGTGTGCTGCTGGTGTTTCCACAGAGCACTTGTGGAGGCAGTGCATTTCTGCAAATTGTGACATCTTGGAGGCCTGGAATAACCAGGGCAGTTGCACCCACTCTTCTTTTAGGACTTGGGAGGTACATCCTGCATGAGTACCTGTCAGAGGTGGGGCATCTGCTGTCTGATGCATCATATTATAATGATGCGCTCTGACTGGATTAATCAAAGCAGTAAAGCTAAACAAAGCTGGTGCTTGTGCCTCATGCTGCATGTGGGTAAGCTTCACTTCAGCAGTGGTGTGTAGCCATGATTGCTCAGCTGTAGCACACCTCCTCTGTTACTGCACTCGTGATTGCCACAGGATGCTGGTGCCAACTTGGCTGCTCCCGAAATGCAGTGTTTGCTGATCTGTGCTACTTGACCCAAGGGGTCCTACTGGTTCTTTTTCTGGGATGGGGTCCTGCTCAAGTAGAAAGGACTGCCCAGAAGGCTCCACTTTGATAGTGTGGTCCAGAAAGACCTGTTCTCCCTGATGCCTAGCTAGGCTTGCTGCCTTGCTGCCTCCATTCACTCATGGCCCCGCATGGCTGTGTCCCATAACACCTGCAAGCCCAGGGAGAAGGCCAGGTACTTGGCAGGTCTGCTGGTTTAACATCTAGCTCCTGCAGGTCCACCACTGTGGCCCACTGTGGGCCACCCCAGTGGTGATTTTGATTTTAAGACACCTGGAGAGGCTCCTCCTTGCCACTCAGTGTCTATTCCATCACTGGCATGTGTACCCACCATTAGGCAGGTACCAGGAAAAATGTTGGGAGGATCACTGGTGGTGGGCTGTGGGCTGAAGACCCAAGGCTCAAAGTTGCAGCCTTCCTCTCTCCCCTCCCAATGGCAGAGTGGTCAGTTACAAAGAAAAAGCAGAGGAGAGGGACAAGGAAGGAAGGCCATTGGGGGAGTGCCCAGGTTGCCAGGCCACTATTCTAGATCATGTAGCCCTCACTTGGCTGCTGTATGAGGGCAGTCTGTGCCCAACAGCAGTCAGCCTGACGTGGAGGTGCCTCCCCTGTTGGGCACAGAGTTTCTGGCCAGTTCAGTCATGCCTCCATAAGACTGACTGCAGGAAGTGCAGACAACTGCTGGAGGAGAAGTGCTGAGCTCTGTTACCTGCCAAAGTCACTTTCCTCTGTCCACGGAGCAGAGTAGGCCTGCAGTGTGGTGTCCTGAAGGCAATGTCCATGTTTAGCTTCCAACCTGGGTGTGGCATGCTGGTTCTGCTAGGCAGCCACAGGGAAGGTCCCACTTTCTGGCTTCAGACAGACTCTCTTTCTGTCCCCAAGCCTCTGCTGCACATCTGTAAGATGGAGTTTCAGCAGTTAGTATTTATTGAGCATGATTATGCCCAACACCCAAGTGAGGGATACAGGAACCATAGGCACGGCACCTGGTGTAGGATGGTGTTGAGCCCTTCACAAATTCTTTGCCATGGACACGGAGGAGGAGCTTCCTTCCTAGAGAAATGGGAGTTAGGTTTGCTCTAGAAGTCATGTTCTGGGACCGTGCCATGCCCGGGTTTGAAGATCCATCTCGATTCATACTGTCTCCCCTTCCAAATCTGCCTTATAACTTCCTGAGGAGGCAGGGCCAGGGCATCCACAAAGCTCTCCCAAATCTTCAGCACTGAGCATGCATTTTGCTGCTGCCTTTGTGCCAGGGTGCAACTGTTCTCCTTCTTCAATGCCTGTGTTCTCTGAGAGCTGGAAGAGCAGCATCTAGGTTTCTCTTGTGTCACCAATTGCCTTGAACAGTACCAGCATGTTGTGTATTCAGATGGTGCTCACTGAACAAAGCAGGGTGCTGGAGTGAATAAAGGGAACTTGCAGCTTGAACTAAGGAAGCCAGGGATGAGTCTGGGCAGGGCATCTTTGCCTGGGAGGAGTTCCCTCACTGGGTAGTTCTGGCAGCTGAGGCACATGTCCCCCCCATGGACCCCACCCCTCCCTGCCAGCTTGGGCATGAGGAGTACTTAGCATTTAACCAATTGGAAGTATGGGCCCAGGCTTGAATTTTGGAAGAGTTAAGCAAAGAGACAGGAGGCTCCAGATGCTGCAGAGTTGGTGCAGGTGAGTCTCCACAGGGGCCAGTGCCAGTGCCTGTCTCAGGAAGACTTCCCATGGCAGCACCTGGCAGTGTTCTCAGCTGCAGTTCTTATTGTTCTGAGCTTGATCCCCAGGCTTCCTGTTGACTCTGGGAGGCCCTGCCTCTCTGTCCAATAAATTCCTTTCCTGGGTAGGTGAGCCAGAGTCCACCCGTGTTTTGTGCACCCAAACCCCTGGCTGGCAGAAGAGCTCAGGGAAGAGTGCCTGGTCCCTTAACTCTGCTTCCCAGAGGTAAGTGAGGAGAGGACCAGGGGCCCTCCTGGGGAAGGCTTATGGTAAGGACATGTTTCCTGGGTGAGCTAAATATTTTTGTTAGAAAAGAAGGTTTGAGAAAGCTGGAGAAAAATTGCTTCTGGCATTAAAATACAAGGGAATATTGTGCTAACCTGAAATACTGGTTTGGGCTTGGAATGAAGTCCTTTAGGGACCATGCCTGCCTGGGTCATGCTGGGGCCTGGTGCTTTGGAAAACATAATGCTGGTTTGCAAAGAAGCTGCAAGGAGCCTGAGGAGTCACTATTGCAGCTGCCAGGGCAGTACCCAGACACAGGACACCTGCAGGGGAGGTTGGCTGAAGGGCAGGGATGCAGCGGGGTATCCTCTGGGGTGAAGGGCAGGGTTGCTACCAATAGGTGAACTTCCATGTTGCTCTTCATTGCCCTGTTTACTAGATGAAAGCCAAAGCAAAACCAGCAGAGGAAGGAGGAAGGGGCACTGTCCAGATGCAGCTGGAGCAGCTGTGCTGACACCTGCTGCCATTGCCTGGATAGCAGGCTGGGCTGTATCAGGCACTTCATATTCCTTTTATTTAAGATAGTTAGAGGAGGATTTAATAAAGGAACTATTTGCAAGATTTGGGCAGGACACAGGGAAACCAAAAGGTTATGTGTAATACCCAAGAGTCTAGTAATAGATTTTACCACTCCTAGATATGAAGGTCCAGAAGAGGGAGCATAGTAGAACCCAGAAAGAGAGGGTTGTGTGGAAAGGGCAACCTTGATAGGAGGTCTTTTATCAAAAGACACAACCAACCTAAAATGATATGGTGGGGAGGGAGTTGGGGGAAGAGATGCATCAACCTCAACCTCCTCCTGCCCTTGTCTCCTGCTGCTGTCTTGACGCCATCCTGTGAGGTCAATTTGGCATGGGGACAAATGAGTAGCAAGGCTCTTGAATTCAGAATGGTTTATTGTTGAATCAGGAAACCCAGGAACCCTGGCTCTCAAACCTGGAACCTGGAATCTCGAACCTGGAACCTCCAACCTCAAACTTGAACTCAAACTCCGAACTCTGAACCCCGGCACTCAAGGAGAGCTGGCTTATATCCCCTCCAGGAGGTGAAGGGTAGGGCTGATGCCAGTTATGCAAAGATTAGGTGAGGAGCTAACTGCCCAATCATGGCAAAGGTCAAAACGAGGAGGCATGATCATGAACACTTGGGAACACTTGTGCACACATTGTGTGCATGGACTTAATTGAATATGGCCAATGATATGGGTGTGCTTATATTAATCAACCTCTCACTGCTGATGTGACCAAAACAACTTCTGGCTGGCTTCCAGGCACCATCTTGGCGAGTCCACATGGCACAGCTCCCAATACTGTCTCCCCTCGACTGTACCCAACTGAAAACTAGAGGGTAACATAGCAAGTTGGTGTATTTCAGATAGGTCAGCACTCCAGGGCAAAGAGCAATGTGGAGAAGGGTAGACAAGCAGGTCTGAAGAGGCAAATGGAAAATATCCTGTACAGCAGGTTTCATTTACATGTTAAATATAGACCTGATATTTCAATCTTGATATCTTAACAAGGCAGGGGAACCTGTGGGAATAGAATAGGCAGCAAGCCTGGGTTTTTTTTTTTTTTTGTTTGTTTGTTTGTTTGTTTGTTTTTTTCATTTGTTTCTCAAATCTACTGCATACAATATACAAAATATTTCCCAGAAGTCCAGAATGGCAGAGGGGTTCCAGAAAAACATTGTATTCTCCTTCCTGCATGTATTTTTAAGACCACATCCCCACTCCATCAAAGATCTCTGAATAGTAAAAATGTTCCCACTGGACTCAAAATTAGATGCTGCTTCTCTGGAAGTAAGAGAGTTCAGGCAAAGTACACAGGTTCTGGATCTTCTGGCTAGAGGCTGGCAATGATGTTCAGGCCATGTTGGAACCCTTTAGGTAGCACCTCAATGGTCACTTTTCAAGCTGGGAGACCAGAATAGGATCCATCCATGTGATTCTGGAAATTGGACCTTCTCTTATGAATGGAGTGGATTGTGGTCTCTCATATTCTGCATCTGGGA
The DNA here is from genome assembly GCF_902686455.1 of Sciurus vulgaris. Classification (NCBI taxonomy): domain Eukaryota; kingdom Metazoa; phylum Chordata; class Mammalia; order Rodentia; family Sciuridae; genus Sciurus; species Sciurus vulgaris. Next base: position 4,508,324 of record NW_027632759.1, on the reverse strand, counting down.
AATCATTCCCCTCTTTAATGAGGTCCTTCACAAGAGGAGGGAATGAGTCTCCTTCAGTGACATGACTTTGACAAGCAAATCAATTCATTCCATTTGTTTCCTCTTTGAAAACAGCAATCCTCAAGCATTACATAATCTAATCTTTATGCCTTGCTGCTTTGTTCTGCCCTCCTGAGGAATTGGCAGATGGTGGCAACATGGAGACCCATGCACATACCTCACAAGCCTCATGATAATAGGAGTGTTGTTCACAGTGTCTGTCTCTTTGCTGTGGGGTCCCTTGCTGGCATTTGTTTCTCTCGATTGATTTGCTCTTTAGCATTCTTTGGGCACTGCAGGCTTCTTGCCTTGGGCTCTCATTCCAAGATTAATTGGAAATGCAAGGCCATCCAAGTCTCACCACATGGTATTGTACCCTATGGAGTGAAGTCTTTTCTTTCAGCATGTCCTTCCATGCCATTCTGGCTCCTGTGTTTGTACACAGTAGTGTCACAGGGTGCCTTCATCCTCCTTGGTTCTGTAGTTCCCTGTACCTCTCATTCTCTAGCCAAAGTTGTACCCCCTGAGAAGTGAATCCTGCATATATTCCAGGGGTTTGGGTGGTTCCGGGGCAATGTGAAAGCTTCCAGGAGTGGCAAAGAAAACTGCCGATGCTATTAGGGTCTCAGTCTCTTTGGGGCAGTTCCAAGCACTTTATTCTTGACACTAAGTAAAGAAAGCCAGTGTGGGTTTTTTGTGTGGGGAATATTGAGGTCTGTACCTCCAAATGCACAATGCATTGACTGTTTATTCTACAAAATTTTTTTTCTGGAATTTATAGACTCCTCCCTACAAACCTTCTTTTACACTCCTTTGCCTACCTTACCCATGGAGCCAGGACCTTGATTAAAATCTGCTCTGTTTCTGGCTGCGGAGGTGCCCAGATAGTTGCTGGTCACAACAGCAATGCTGTTGGAGGGGACACTTGGCTGGTCGCCATGTCTGCACACCTACCTGATCAGACACATGCTGGTGAACTCAGAAGGAAACCTCTTTTGTGTTCACTAACTCTTCCTCTCTGGGCAGCACATGCTGTAGAAGCTGGGACCTGCTGTGGCCTTTGCCCCTTGCTTCTTCAGCAACAGAGTATTAGAGAGAAGGGGGCTGCGCATTGCACTTCTGTGAATGAGGCCCACAGAGGCCCTCTCCTTGGGTGTCTGCAGGGCCTCTGTCCTGTGTCACCTGTAGGAGGAGAGCCTGTGTCCCATTGGTGTGGTCTGGGGGCTAATAGCACTTTCACTGTAAGCCAAAGTAGATGTCATTTTACCTTGTCAAGCAGCAGTGCATATTGGTTATAGACTAGGAAAAGAATTCTGAATAGCTGAATATACCAGGACTGCTTCACTTGCCTGAGAATTTCTCCTCAAATGCTCTCCAAATCCTATTGAGTCAGTTCCTCCCAGACATGAAGAAAGAGCCTTTTTAAAAAGCTCCTCCTTTGCTTTGAGATGTTTGACCTGATCAGACATCAGGACTCCTGGGAGATAGGTTTAGGCAGCTCATTGGAGGCTAATGGACCCCTGGAGGCTGTAGCAGCTGGGTTTCCCTCTGCACTGTGCGGTTTCATGTCAACCCTGAACCCCCAGGGTCAGTGTGACAGGTGGATGTCACTACAATGGCTCAGGGCCAGAGGGTGCATGTACAGCTCACTCCAGATGAAACTGGATCCACTGACCCCAAGCATCCCTTGTGAAATCCTTGTGTGTGGGCCTCAGTACCCCTGGGTTGGGGCCTGTGGTGGGGTCTGGTGGCAGGGGTGCCACCTGTCTGGACTTGTCTGTGTGACCATCACATTCACGTGTCCTCTTGTGCCCACCCCTCTGGGTCCTGTCTGCACACCAGCATGAATGCCTAGTGGAGTTTTGGTAGTGGGTGGTTAATGTATAGAAATTTGATCAGAAATAAGTATTTTCCTCCTCTTGAACAAGAAGCACCTTCCTCCTTTAGTCTCTTGTTACTGAGTTACTAAAAAGAGCTGCAGCTGTAAAATATGGATGTTTTTAAATCCAGTATGACTCAGACACATGCGGCAATCCCACAGCGGGTGCCCAGGCCACCCTGCTTTTTGCCCATGCCCAGTTCTCAGGCATTGAGACAGGCTGGGGCTGGACAGGCAGATGCACAGCGCAGGTCTCGACCTACCCACTGTACATGTGTCTGGAGGCCTTGACTTCTTGTTCTGTATTGGTGTCTGGCTGCTTCAGCACTGGTGCAGACATATTGCCTGGACCACATGCTTCTGTGGTCACCTGACCACCACCCTGCCCTCGGGGAAGGTCGCCCTCGGGAAAGGCAGCCACCCTCCAATAAGGCCACTGCTCCTGTGTAACGCTGCCTATGGCTGCACTCAGGTAAGGCCTCCTGGGTAATGCAGCTGCCCAAGAGGAAGGCCACCTCCCTTGGGTCGGGCTGCCTTTGAGGAAGGTCTCCAACATCCTCGAGATCTCAGGTTGGTGTGTCCTGGGGCGGAGGAAGTGCGAACTGAGACCAACCTGAGGGATCTGGGCCTCAAGGTCTGGGATGTTCGACAGGGAGTCCTCAGAGGCTGGACACAGACAGATGGGAGGCCAGGGAATCTGCGAGCTCCACCCATCCTGTGGCAGTGACCACCATTGGTGATGTACCCTTTCTTGGTAAGGTCTCTGTCCTCAATTCAGGCCACCCTCAGGTCAGGGCAAGGCCAGGCAGGGTGGGGCAGGGCAAGGCAAGGCAAGAAGTACTAGGGAAGGGCAGAGTGGGTTGGGGGTTTGGGTAGGGTGGGGTGGGGCGGAGCAACTTGGGGCATTACCAAAGGCTGCTCAGGGTGGTTCAACTGTGCAGTCATGTGGCAGAACACATACTTAACATGTGAAAAACCCTGGCTTGGTTCTCAGCAGTGTGGGTGCCTGCACAGAGATACAAACACACATAGACACACACACACATACCACAATAAATCTTCCTAATTAAGATGACTTTATTCTAAGAAAAATTTTCAAATCATTATTAGAAGATAGAAGCAGAATGGTGATATGTTTAATGTCAGCTATTATATGGCATGATATTTAAAACCTCTCTGAAATTTCCTCAGGACTCAAATCATTAATTATTTAGAAGACAAGATAGCAGTTACTTTTTATAATTCTGACATATTTATAAAGAAAATCTTTTTAAAATCATTTTCTTTTCTAATTTTCAAACAGAAAGTGTAACCATTTATCTTCCTAAAGTTGTACATTCATCAGAAAGATTTTCTCTTATTCCTTGTCATCAGGGGGATGGGCCTGTTGTCACAGGACGTGCCATGACTAGGTTTTATTATAATACCAGTGCACCTATGGCTTTCAGATCAAAGTCAGGTATACCTCTCATATTTGTTGAATTTATTAACAAACAACACACAATTTTTATTATATTTGAAACGTCATCAAATTTGGATTAGTAGAAGCAGAGGTTTGACATGTTATATTATGAGTTGAACACAGTGCAATTTAGTTTGATGATTTTGGGAGGTTGGCATAATGACTTCTGCCCTGTTCTGTGATCAAATGTCTGGCCTGCACCATTTTTTGGTAGTGAGAATTGAACCAAGTGACCACTGTAGCATGTGCTAGGCAAGCACTGAGCTACATATATCCCCAGCCATTTAAATGTTTTATTTTTGGGACAGGGTTTTGCTTAATTGCCCAGGTGGGTCCCAAATATGTTATCCCCCTCCCTTAGCCTGCCAAGTGCTGGGGTAACAGCACTTGGTGTCAAAGTGCCTGGCTTGTCATGGAGGATTCGATGTATTATGTGCTTCTAACATGTCCTTTCCTAAGCCAGACCATATCCATTTTCCCCTGTCAACAGTCAGTAAAGGCTTTTTTGTTGTTTTGATGTATGTTTAAAATGAACATGCTTCCTGATGAGACACTACTGTACATGATAGTCTAGGTGTGTGATCCACTCTGAGGGGATATTTTTATTTTGATATTGTACATTATTTCAGGTCTAACATGTTTTGCTAGAAGTGATTATTCATTTTGTACTTGATTATGTGATTAAGACATAGTTCTTTTTTTTTTTTTTCTTTTTTGGTGCTGGAGGTTGAACCCAGGACCTTCTGCATGCTAGACAAGTGCTCTTCTGTTGGACTGCATCCCAAGCAACTAGGTCTTTTAATTATCATAAATTTTATGACCAGATAGAGTGATAATAAAATAACTTAGAAGTTCAACTCAATTTGGAACCATTCAAGATTTTGGACCTCCAATAATGGTTTGTGGTTTCTAAAAGGGAAGGTAATTTTCCAAATCATAGCAGCGTCTAAGATCATCCATGGACTATGTTTCTCCAGTTTCTTCACTTCCTGCAGAGCATCATGGAGGCAATGGACTCTGGTGTCCTTCTAACCTCTTCTTCTCACAAAGCATCACCCATGTGGTTGCCAATCCTGTTTATCTCTTTCTTCTCTTTGCTATTAGTCAAATGGACATTTTGAATCTATCACTGCTAAAGAGTATGAATAGAAAAAAAAATAGGACAAGGATTCTTGGGAATAACTGATCTAGTCACAGTGAAAGTCCCTCTGTTGAGGAAGTTCAGCCATGAGTTGAAATAATCTCTAAAATGTTATTTTAGTGCAAAGTGGTAAAGTTTTTAGAAGCTGCACCTAATACCTAGTGACTGCATAAAAATATAAGTTGATCTATGTGTGTTCTTATTTCAACACAAAACCTGTAAAAGTGGTGTTATCTTGAATCATATATTAGGTGAAATGGTTTACTTTTCTGTTAAAGTACTTTTTGAATTCATAGTAAAATACAGAACTAGTTAGAATGTCATGTATCAGCAATTATAATTGTAAAAACAACCAAATGTTTGAAAACATATAACCATGTCTTAAGAATTGATTTTTGAGCAGATTTTATTGTTATACAGAAATTGCAAAGAAAATACAGAGATTTCCCAGGTAGCCTCATCCTCATTTTTCTTCTGATGTGATTTTTGTGCACTGTCTCTGATGGGTTAATGTCCTAGGAAAGGTGTCATATAGAACAAACACTAGTGTGCTATCACTTATTGCAGTTGCATTTCCTTTGGATTCTTATTTCTGCCTCTTCCTCTTCCAGGACCACATCCACTATCCCAAATCTCATTCAGTTCCTGTCCCTATAGACATCTCTTTGTGGGTGAACAGTTTCTCAGACCTTCCTTGTTCCAATGACCTTAACGAGGTTGAGAAGGACCTTTCAGGTACTTTTTACATTGTTCTCTATTGGGGTTTACCTTTTATCTTCATGTTTATCCTGGGGCTGTGTGTCTGGGGGAGACAGGTCACAGAACCAGACAGCATCTCTGTTTTCAGGCCCTCAAGGTAATTATCTTATTATTACTGACTGCTCTCCTGGCTGAGGCAGGACCTTTCAGGTTTCCAATTGGAAAATTTATGTCTCTATGTGTCCACATTTTCTCTGATCTTTTGGAGGAAGTCACCCTGTATGGCCTGCACATAAGGAATAGGGAGTTAGCTCCACCTCCTTGATGGATGAATGTGTGCCCCAATTATCTGAAATTCCTCTACAGAAGTGCTTTTCACTCAACCCACTTATTTATCTATTCAGTTACTTATTTATATCACTGTGGACATTGGAGAGTTACCTTAGGCTGTTATTTATTTTCCAATTCTGTAGTTCCTCATTCCTCAATTCATTCTTGGTTTAACCTTTGGGGTCTTTCCACTGGGATCTTTATTCCATTATTTCCTGTTGTCCTTTAACATATTTTCTTGCTTTATCTCAAAGATCTTTCTGATACTTAAATGTTACCCTGGCTTTATACTTACTCTCTTGGTTCTAGTATCTGCCACTTCTTTAAAGAGCCCTGACTCCTTGGATTAGAAAATGATATCAAAATCTTATTTCTGGCTGGATATGGTGGCACATACCTCTAATCCCAATGGCTTGGTAGGCTGAGGCAGAAGGTTTACAAGTTCAAAGTGAGGCCCTAAGCAACTTAGACCCTATCTCTAAATAAAGAAGCAAAAAGGGATGGGGTGTGGCTTAGTGGTAATCACCCCTGGGTTCAATCCCTGGTACCAAATTTAATTAATTAATAATACACAAATTTCTATTAAAAACTTTCATCTAGCAATTCTATGTGCCCATTGAATTTTTAGAAGGATTTTAATATATATATATATATAAATATTAGCTTTCTTATTTATTTACTTATTTATTTTTAGCTGCAGATGGACATGATTCCCTTATTTTTATTTATTTACTTTCATGTGGTGAGGATCAAACTCAGTGCATCACAGGATCCAGGTGAGTTGTCTGTCACTGAGCTACACCCCCAGCTCCTACCCATTGCATTTGCGTATTTTTTTGTTTCATCATCTGGTTATATTAAATAGCATGAAGCCACCAAGATGAGGGAGGAAGTCTCATTCCTCTGATATTTTAGCTTAAAAGGTGTGACTGTCATAACCTAGCTTAAGTACCAACTACATATTTAAATTTATTTCTTTCCAAAGATCTCTGTTCTAAGGCTACCTGAAGTATAACATCAACAGGATTACAATTAACTATAGATTTTGAGAACAGGACATGCATTTCCTTCCAAACTAAATCCATTGTAAATACACATATGGTAAAACCAGTTTGCTTTTACAAGAGCATTTCCCTTTCATAACCAGTCACATCACAGTCAATATCTGGGTTTAGTATTAGTTATAAAAAACAATGCCACTTAAGGAAACTGGGTGAAGAGTATACAAAATGTATTATTTTATCAACTTCCTGGGAGACTGTAATTATTTTAAAATAGTGTTTTACATTATTTTGTGCTGATGGGGTTTGACCACAGGGCCTTCCTACACTGCCAGTGCTCCACCACTGAGCAACATCCCCAGCTCTTTTTACTTTGAGACTTGTGATTAAGCTGCCAAGGTGGGCTTCCCAAACATGCCACTCTCCTACCTTACATTCCAGAGTAGCTCATATTAGAGGTGTGTACCACCACTCCTGGCTCAAAATGTTTTAAAAATCTAAACAAAAATGTTACTCGTAGAAAAGAACAAGAGGAGGCAAACACACAAAATTAAAAAAGATAATAGGAATGGCCTTAGAAGAGAGTTTGGGAGTCAACTGAACAATGGAGCACATCTATCAAGATGATTGTTTCACCCAGTGAAAAAGAATAAAGGGCTTTTTTTTGGGGGGGGGATAGTGAGGAGAGAACCCATTGTCTTAGGCTTGCAGGAGAAGGTGTTACTCTCCTCAACTGCACAGTCTGTTGGGGCTCCAACCTGAACTGCAACAGCCGACTGCATAGTCTGCCAGGGCCTGGATCTGGACTGCATCAGCCAATTGCAGTGTTCCAGGGCCTGACCTGGGCTACACCAGCCAACTGCACAGTGTGCCAGGACCCAGACCTGAACTGTGCCAACTGCACAGCTTGCCAGGGCTCAGACCTGAATTACACTAACGCAGTGCACAGTCTGCCAGGGTGAGGACCTCTGACTGAACTGGCAAGTCGACCAGGCTCAGGAGAACCTTTCCTTTTTCTCCTTTTACAACACCTGCTCCTCTGACAGCACCTGGTCCACCTGATCCTTGTTGAGAATTTCAACAGGCTTGTACTTCTCATCCTAGAGTCACTTGTTGGCCTTGGGGTATGACTGGTGAGGTCAGATGGTGCACACATGGGTGGGTAGGTTCAGGTACTGAGCATCCTTGGTGTTGCAGTCACACTCTGGGGCATGCAGCACCCACATTTGGCCCACAGAGCCTGCATCCAGGATTCAGCCAGGGAGGTCGAACCAGCAGGAAAGCAGTAAGAGACAGTGGACCTGGTAGAGTCTGGCCTGGGCATGGAAACTGCCTCATACAGGAGCCAGCAGAACCCCAAATCCACAAGGCACAGTTGACTGCAGTAACACAGTCAGGGGAGCCTCTGCACCAAACCTTCATAGTTGCATTTGCTCACAGCCAGTGCTAGCAGCTGGACAGCTGCTGATGCATCCAGCAGCACCCCGTCCAAGTCTGCCTCACTCCACTGAGTCACACAGCAGAGCCCACAGCCTTGGCTTCACCCACAGCCCCATTTCCAGCCTTAATGCCTGCTTCTCCATGGCCTCAGGACCAAGAAACTTCCCATTGCACCATGTTTCTCAAAATGGACAATGCAAGATAGTATATATGTGTTCTAATCTCTACCTTCCCCTATGTTGATTTGAGACCATCTGTGTGTATCTTAAGCTAAATGTGAGTTTATAGTGATGTGTAGTTGGCAGATTCTGATCCATTATAACATAGATCACTCTACTTTCTCCCCTTGCTATTGTGTGACTTCACTCCCCTTCAGGGGGAGACCTAGCTCCTATTTTGTACCATGTCATTAATTCATTGTTCCATTATGAGCAATAAATTAATTTCTTTTCCAGATCTCGGTGATCAGGGTGTTAGGATCATTGTTTTTCCAGTGTGGGTTCTTTGTCTTGGTTACTTGCACAGAGTTCCTAAATCCTGCAGAATCTCTGGGGTGGAAGGAGGGTCTTCTGCTCTAAAAGGGACTTTTGGTGGGCTCTAGGACAGCTTCTGGATGAATGATGGTCAGAGAAAGACCAAGCAATAACTTTATATTTCAAGTTCCAGCCCCCTGTCCATTGTGTGGGGAAAGGTGCTAGAGACTGAGGTAATAATTCATCATGTCTACATGATTCTCTCTTTACAGAAGTCTCTGAAAGAAGTAGTTTGGGGAGTTCTTGAGTTTCTGAATACAACTATGCACAGGGAAGGTGGTGATCCCAGACTCCATGTGGATGGAGGCTTCTGAACTGGGTACCCTCCTGGGCTTCATCCTATGCATCTTCTCACCTGACTGCAAGTTTGACTTTTCTAGAATGTCATGAAAGTTGAACAATGCTGCCTCTTTGGCTCATCTTTTTTCACTTGCAGCACACCAGGTAGGATGCACCTGTGTCTTTGTGTAGGTTAGTAGTACAATTGTGCATTCAGCTATGGACGAACATCCCAATTTATGAACTGATCAGCATCACCAGAGCTCTGTTGCATAATTACATGCTTTTTTTTTCTTACATGCTCCTCAAAGCACCTGTCCAAATGCAGTTAATTTATAGGCACAACATTGGGTCACACATTAGAGTTATTTTGCTTTGAGAAGAACTGGCACACTGTCCTCCAATGTGGCTGTGCCACGTGTTCTCCCAACAATGTCTGAGGGTGCTGGGGTGCCACATCCTGGAGCTATTGGTGCCGTGACTGTTCTTAGAGTCCAGCAGTCCATAATATCTGTGCCATGCTACCTCAGTACTATTTTATTTGTGATTTCCTGATGATATGAAATTCTGAACATCATTTTGTGTAACTCTTTGCCATCTTTGTGTTTTCTTTGGTCATGCATTTGTTCAGATATTTACCAATTTACTTTGGAATTTTAATTGTTGGTTTTTAAGAATTCTCTGTGGGTGATACAAGATGGCAGACTAGAGGGTGACTGAATCTTCTGTCACTTCAGAACCCAGGATTCAAGAAGGGGAGGCATTCAGAGACTCAGACTAACATAGAGCCACAAGGTGAGTCTCCCCCACCGGGTGAAGCTCGGCCCGGGTGGCAGGCCTGGACAGGGGTGGGTCCTCAGATCAGGACAGGGCAGCTAGAGTCTTCCCCAGGCAGCCCTGCTCCCTCTGGTGGCAGGCTCCTTCCACGGCCAGTTTCTCAGAGCAGGCCACCCAGTGAGAGCCTTTCTGCACAGAGCTAGCTCCAAGTACCAGAGCCAGCGACGAGCTCTGGCCCGCATGCAGCCTCTGGCTCCTGGGCAGGGCAGCCAGAGACTTCTCCAAGAAGCCCTGCTCCCTCTGGTGGCAGGGTCCTTCCATGGCCAGCTACTCAGAGCCTTTCCACACAGAGCCAGCTACAAGCCCTGGAACCAGCAGTGGGCCCAGGCTCGCAGGTGGCTTCAGGGACCAGGGCTAGGCAGCCAGAGATTTCCCCAAGCAGCCCTGCTCCCTAGAGAGGCAGGCCCCTTCTACGACAACATTCTCACAGCAGACTGCCCAGTTAGAGCCTTTCCACACAGAGCCAGCTCCAAGCCTTAGAACCAGCAGTGGGCTAGGGGCAGTTTCTTCAGAAGCACTGCATTATCATGTTCCTCGAAGACATCAGGCTGCTGAAGGCTGGGAGGTGATATACTGGAAATCTACAGGGACACAATAAGCCAATAGAGAAAATCTGCAATATCTCAGAGTCCCACTGATATCTGAACAATATGAGAAAACAAGGGAAGAAAATGTCCCAAATAAACCTACGTATTATATCAATAAAACCCAATAACAGAACAGCAGAAGAAATGTCAGAAAGGGAGTTCAGAATATACATAAGTAAAACAATCAGGGAAGCAAATGAGGAGATGAAGGAGCAAATGTAGGCATTAAATGATCACACCAATCAACAGTGAAATGACCAAATACAGGAAGCAAGAGATCATGTCAATAAAGAGAGATACTGAAAAAAAAAAAAAAAAAAAACAGAGATCCTTGAAATGAAGGAAACAGTAAACCAAGTTAAAAACTCCATAGAAAGCATAACCAAAAGGATAGTACACCTGGAAGACAGAAACTCAGATATTGAAGACAAAATATTTAATCTTGAATACAAAGTAGACCAAACAGAGAAGATAGTAAGAAATCATGAACAGAATCTACAAGAATTATGGAACATCATGAAAAGGCCAAATTTAAGAATTATTGGGATTGAGGAAGGCTTAAGGAAACAAACCAAAGGAATGAACAATCTACTCACTGAAATAATATCAGAAAATTTCCCAAATCTGAAGAATAAAATGGAAAACCAAGTACAAGAGGCTTAAAGGACTCCAAATACACAAAATTACAACAGACTCACACAAAAGCACATTATTATGAAAATACCTAACATACAAAATAAAGACAGAATTTTAAAGGCTGTGAGAGAAAAGAACCAAATTACATTCAGGAGGAAACCACTATGGGTATCAGCAGATTATTCATTCAGACCTCAAGAGCTAGAAGGGCCTGGAGAAACATGTATCAAGTCCTGAAAGAAAATGGATGCCAACCAACAATCTTATACCCAGTAAAACTTACCTTGAAATTTGATGAAGAAATAAAATCCTTCCATGATAAACAAAAGCTAAAAGAATTTACAAAAAGAAAGCCAGCATTACAGAACATTCTCAGCAAAAAATTCCATGAGGAAGAGAAGAAGAACAAGGAAGCAAATCAGCAATGAGAGGAACGAGCCTAAAGGAATAGCCAAATAAAGGAGAAACCAAATCATGTCAAAAAACAAAAAAGAGTCAAATGACTGGGAATACAAATCATATCACAATAATAACCCTGAATGTTAATGGCCTGAACTAATCAATGAAAAGATATAGACTGGCAGATTGGATAGAAAAGAAAAATCCAACAATATGCTGCCTGCAAGAGACTCATCTCATAGAAAGAGATACCCATAGACTAAAGGTGAAAGGATGGGAAAAAACATACCATGCACATGGACACAGCAAAAAAGCTGGAGAATCCATCCTCATTTTATATAATGTGGACTTCAATACAAAACGAGTTAGAAGGAATAAAGAAGGACATTACATAGTGCTTAAGGGAAGCATAAATCAGCAAGACATAATAATCATAAATATAAATGCCCTGAACATTGGCTCATCCATGTACTTCAAACAAATCCTTCTCAATTTCACAAATCAAATAGACCACAACAAGGTAATACTAGGCGATTTTAACACAACTCTCTCACCACTGGATAGATCTTCCAAACAAAAATTGAATAAAGAAACCATAGATTTCAATAACTCAATCAACAATTAAGACTTAACGGACACATATAGAATATACCATCCAATAAAGAACGAATACACTTTCTTCTCAGCAGCACATGGATCCTCCTCTGAATTAGATCATATTTTATGGCACAAAGCTACTGTTAGCAAATACAAGAAGATAGAGATAGTATCTTGTATTCTATCAGAACATAATGGATTAAAATTAGAAATAAATGACAGAATAAAAAACAGAAACACCTCCAATACCTGGAGATTAAATAATACACTATTATATGATGAATGGATAACAGAAAACATCAGGAGGGAAATTAAAAAAAAAAATCTTAGCAGTAAATGAGAACAGAGACACGTCATATAAAAATCTCTGAGACACTATAAAAGTAGTTCATAGAGGAATATTTATCTCATGAGGTGAATTAAACAAAAAAAGTAGAAATCAACAAATAAGTGACTTAACACTACAGCTCAAAGCCCTAGAAAAGGAAGAGCAGACCAACACCAAAAGTAGAAGAAGACAGGAAATAGTTAAAATCAGAGCCAAAAATCAACAAAATTGAAACAAAAGAAACAATCAGAAAAATCAACAAAATAAATAGTTGGTTATTTGAAAAAATAAACAAAATTGATACACACGTAGCCACAATAATAAAGAGAAAGAGGGAGAAAACTCAAATTATTAAAATTTGGAATGAACAAGGAAACATCACAACAGACACGAGTGAAATACAAAACATAATTAGAAGCTCTTTTGAAAATCTATATTCTAACAAAACAGAAAACCTCGAAGACATCAACAAGTTTCTAGAGACATATGAATTACCTAAACTGAGCGAGGAGGATAAACACAAATAAATCAATTTCAAGCAATAAAATAGAAGAGGTCATCAAAAGCCTACCAACAAAGAAAGGTCTGGGACCAGATGAGTTCTCAGCCAAGTTCTACAAAACCTTTAAAAAAGAGCTCATTCCAATACTACTCAAAGTATTCCATGAAATAGAAGAGGAGGGAACCCTCCCAAACTCTTTCTGTGATGCCAATATCACCCTGATACCTAAACCAGACAGAGACATATCGAGAAAAGAAAATTTCAGACCAATATCCTTAATGAACATCAACACAAAACTTCTCAACAAAATTTTAGCAAATCACATACAAAAATATATTAAAAAGATAGTGCACCATGATCAAGTGGGTTTTATCCCAGGGATGCAAGGTGGGTTGAACATCTGGAAATCAAAAAATATCATTCATCATATCAACAGACTTAAATTTGAGAATCACATGATTATTTCAATAGATGCAGAAAAATCATTTGATAAAATAGAGCATTCCTTCATGCTGAAAACAGTAGAAAAAATTGGAATAGTGGGAACATTCCTTAACATTGTAAAGGCCATCTATGCCAAGCCCATGGCCAAACTCATTCTAAATTGTGAAAAACTGAAAGCATTTCCTCTAATAACTGGAACAAGGAAGGGTGTCCTCTTTCACCACTTCTATTCAACATCATCCTTCAAACTCTATCCAGATCTATTAGAAAAACCAAAGAATTTAAAGTGATACAAATAGGAAAAAAAGAACTCAAATTATCCCTGTTCACTGATGACATGATTATATATTTAGAGGATCCAGGAAATTCCACCAGAAAACTTTTCAAACTCACAAGTGAATTCAGTGAAGTAGCAGGTTAGAAGATCAATGCTCATAATTCCAATGCATTTTTATACATAAGTGATGAATCTTCAGAAAGAAAAGTTAGGAAAACTACCCCACTCACAATAGCATCGAAAAAAATAAAATACTTGGGAATGATTCTCACAAATGAGGTGAAAGACATCTACAATGAGAACTGCAGAACACTAAATAAAGAAATTAAAGAAAACCTTAGAAGATGGAAAGATCTTCCATGTTCTTGGATAGGCAGAATTAATATTGGCAAAATGGCCATACTACCAAAAGTGCTATACAAATTCAAAGCAATTCCAATTAAAATCCCAATGATGTACCTTACAGAAATAGAGCAAGAAATCATGAAATTCATCTGGAAGAATAAGAAACCTAGAATAGCTAAAGCAGTCCTTAGCAGGAAGAGTGAATCAGGGGGTATCACAATACCATAACTCAACTATACTACAAAGCAGTAATAACAAAAACAGCATAGTATTGGCACCAAAATAGGCAGGTAGATTAGTGGTAGAGAATAGAGGACATGGACACAAACCCAAATAAATACAATTTTCTCATAATAGACAAACATGCCAAAAATATGCAATGGAGAAAAGATAGCCTTTTCAACAAATGGTGCTGGGAAAACTGAAAATCCATATGCAACAGAATGAAACTAAAACCCTATCGCTCACCATGCACAAAAATCAACTCAAAATGGATCAAGGACCTTGAAATCAGACCAGAGTCCTTGCATCTCATAGAAGAAAAAGTATATCCAAATCTTCAACATGTTGGCTTAGGATCAGACTTCCTTAACAGGACTCCCATACCATAAGAAATAAAAGCAAGAATCAATAACTGGTATAGATTCAATCTGAATAGCTTTCTCTCAGCAAAGGAAACTATCAGCAATGTGAAGAGAGAGCCTACAGAGTGGGAGAAAATCTTTGCCACTCATACTTCAGATAGAGCACTAATTTCCAGAATCTCTAAAGAACTCAAAAAACTCTACACCAAGAATACAAATAACCTAATCAACAAATGGGCTAAGTAAATGAACAGACACTTCACAGAAGAAGTATAAGCAATCAACAGATATATGTAAAAATGTTCACCATCTTTAGTAATAAGAGAAATGCAAATCAAAACTACTCTAAGATTCCATCTCATCCAAATTAGAATAGTGATTATCACCAAGCAACAATAGGTGTTTTCGAGGATGTTCCGAAAAAGGTACACTCATAAATTGCTTGTGGGGCTGCAAATTAGTGCAGCCACTCTGGAAAGTTGTGTGGAGATTCCTCAGAAAGCTTGGAATGGAACCACCATTTGACCCAGCTCTCCCACTCCTTGGCCTATACCCAAAGAGCTTAAAATCAGCATACTATAGAGATACAGCCACATCAATGTTCATAGCTGCTCAATTCACCATAGCCAATTGTGGAACCAATCTAGATGTCCTTCAATTGATGAATTTTTAAAGAAACTGTGGCATATATATACAATGGAATATTATTCCACGATAAAGAATAATAAAATTATGGCATTTGAAGGCAAATGGATGAAATTGGATAATATCATGCTAAGTGAGATAAGCCAATCTCAAAAATCTAATGATGAGTGATCTCACTGATAAGTGGATGAGGACGTAAAATGGGGGGTTGGAGGTTTTATTGTTGGGGTAGGGTTATTTTTAGGGTTATGGTTAAGGAGGGTGGCAAGAATGGAGGAAGGACTGTATATAGGGAAAAGAGTGGTGGGTTTGGTGAGGGGGGCAGGAAAAAAATAACAGAATGAATCAAACAACACTGCCCTATGTAGATTTATGATTACAAAAATGGTATACCTTGAATCCATGTACAGAGAAACAATATGTATCCCATTTGTTTACAATAAAAAATAAATAAATAAATGAAAAGAAAGAAAAACTCAAAACAAAATTCTCTGTGTATTTTGCATAAAACTTTCTTTACAGAAATGTGTTTTGTAAATACTTATCTTGGTGTTTGGCTTGTCATTTTGTTCTCTCTCACAGTATAACTTTTTCTTTGAATGGTTTTGGGAATGGAATCTAGAGCGTCTCACATGCTGGGCTTTGCTCAACCACAGAGCCACATTCCACCCTTTTTTGAATCTCCCCATCTGGCCTCAAATTTGCAATCCTCCTGCCTCTGCATTTTGAGCAATTGGGATTGGATGCAGTAAAACATTTGGTAAAATTTTAATCTTTTAAAGTTCAACTTATTATTAGTTTTCTTCTGTCAATTGGCTTTTGGTATTGTGAATTAAAGTCATGGCCAAGGGCTGGGGAGGTAGCTCATTTTTAAAGAGATTTTCCAGCATATGTGTGGACTTGCTTTCTGTCCCAGTACTAGAATACACACACACATGCCCTCATCACTAATTCTAAGATTACATAGATTTTCTTCTTTCTCCTAGAAACTTTTAGTTGTCTCAAATTTAAATTATGGACTGTTTTAAGTTAATTTTGTTAAAAATTTCAGTGTGTATATTTTAATATAGTTAAATACTAATACAGTAATAGTTAATATAGTCAGTATAGTTTTCTAAAACTTGTTCAATCATCACTTTTTGAGAAAATCATGTGTAATGAGTTTCATTTATATTTGAATTTCTAAAATCATGGCCTTGAATAATCTGGACATAGTACTGAATTTTGTCCATTTGTCAGGAACATCAAGAAGGGCACCTGTGTCCTGCTGAACTCTGGCATCCTGAGCTGAGCCCCAGTGGCCACCTGAGGGACATCTTCTTTCTAGGAACCAACAGTGTCCTGACACTGATATGGTGGTATGATAATTCTCATGTGCTATCCATGTGCAGCCTCCAATGCTAATCCACCATCCATAGTGACCTTTGATGCTAATGTGTCCATATGTGGCCTCTTGACACTAATCCAGCATCCACAGAGTGGCCTTGCGCACTAATACAACAGCAGCCATAGGGCCTTCAATATTAATATTAATATGTGTACACTGTGACCTCTTATATCAATATATTATCCATACTGTGGCCTCAACACTAGCGTATTATCCACACTGCAGACTAACACTAATAGAATACCTGCACTGTGACCTCTGATACTAATAGAATATCCATTCTGAAGCATCTAACACTCATAGCACCCCTCGTGGACTTCAATATTAATGTAATGTCTACCTTTTGGCCACCAATACTAACATAATAAACACACTGTGGCCTATAATACTAATATAACATCCATGCAGTTGGATCTAACACTAGTATAGTACGTATTCTGTGGCTTTTTATATTAATGTGGTGTCCACACTGCATCCTTTAGCAATAATAAAATAGCTACACTGTGTCCTTTAATTTTCTTATAAGGTCCACACTGTAGTTGAAATACCAATATAATATTTATATTGCAGCATCTAGCACTAATTTAATAGCTTCGCTATGGCATTTAATATGAATATATTTGCCATACTGTCTCTATTAAAATCAATATGATACACATATGGTTTCACCTAACACATGTATAAGAGCTGTATCATGATTTCTAATGCTAATATAGACTCTTTTGTGACATTAAAGTAAATATAACCACATTGTGTCCTATAACATGAATATAATAGCTTCCTTGTGATGTTTTATACTAATATATCCATACTCTAGCTCCTAAAACCAATATGAGAGCTGAGCCCTGGACAGCCAATATTACATCCATACTGAACTATCTGAAATTAATAAAATAGATGTGTTGAGGTTGGGGTTGTAGCTCAGTGGTAGAACTATTGCCTAGTACATGTGAGGCACTGGGTTTGATCCTCAGCAGTACATATGAAAAAAATAAATAAAGCATTTATGTCCATCCCCAATTTAAAAAATCCAAGTCCTCAGGTATTTTATACTAATATATCCATACTATACCATCTAAAACTAACAAAGTAGCTGCCCCCTGCTCTTTAACTTTAACATATTATTCATAATCTACCAAGTAATAACTGCCCTGATGTCAGTAGACATCTGTTATGTGGATGCTCTCCCATGGGAATAGCTTCCTCTGAAATATGTGATGGGTTTCATCTTTTAACCCTCACATGGTGCTGATCACTCTCAACCTGGTTATCTGTGTAGCACACAGAAGGAAATTTGTGTGAGTTGAGCCACTTTTTAAGCAATGGGGGTTTTCCCTGGATGGGGGGCTTCACAGGGCAGTGCCCCCCATCCTGAATACATCAAGCCCTTTGAATTTTGGGCACTGCATTGTTTGCCATAAATAATGCAGTTTTAAAAGCAAAATCAACAGAAAAAAATATCTCTGCTGTATTTTTATTTTCTGTTGCATAGTTATAAAATATTCATATCAATGAACCATTTTATTTAGATGAAAGCAACTGCTTTTGAAAGTCATGAACACATTCTGTTTGCTAATTTAAAGAGCAGTTCAGCGACTGCTATGGTGTTTATTATGAAGCAATGACAGAAGTGTTCTTGTGGTTTTAACTGTTCTAGCTTATGAGAGCTGTCCTTAATTTCATCTGTCATGTTCCAGGTGAAAAAATGTGCAGTGGATAAATAGTCTATACTGGTTTGGCCAGACATGATACATTGTGTGTTCTGAAGTCTTTTGTCACAACTACAGTAATCAAAATAATGTACCTACTATGTGCAGTACTTGGAGAGCGTGAAAGAGCAGAAGTGTGGCACATAAAACGCTCATCAGTGGAAGTTAGAGTCCATCATTGCTGCCACACCTGTTCTGTGTCACAGGTCTGTGCAGTTCAGCACCTTCAGTCACAGTCTTGCCTGGGAGCAGGGAGGAGCTCCCATTTCCAGGGCAACCATTGCCTCTCTGCTCCCCAGGTTGCAAGGAGTGAGCCACAGAGTGCACCTTCCACCTGCTTCTTATTTTCAACAGACAAAACAAATTATTTATATTTAAAAATTCTTTCTGAGAGTGTGCAGAAGTAAATTAAACTAAGAGAGGGATTAACCAATCCTTGTGAAATGGTTATATGTCTTCAAGTCAGAGTGTATGAAAACAAAAGTCCTTGAAAGTGTTTGCATCCTTTTGATAAATTATTTTATGGCATTTAAAATTCTTACTATTGATGGGGATTTGATACTGCCACAGAACTCAGACTTCACATTCCTTTTATATTCAGATGATTGTAACATTTTTTTCTTGAAGTTTGGGAGTAAATGTAGGTTATTGTTGACAACATTTTTTCATGGTATATTCTGGGAACATTACATGAATTTGGCTTCATTTTGCTTGTCTAGGCTGACATTTATTTTCCTTTAGAAAGAAGTATGTGTTGGAAAAGATCTAGAAATGTAAAAGAATCAGATTTTAGTAAATCCATTGGAAATCTTTTGGTTTAACTTTTGAGATTTTATCCCTTTCACAAACACAGCTGATAAATTCTTAATTTCTTTTAATGCCTGATAATTATGAAACCCAAAACACTTGTGTACAAGGATATCAGGCTTCTTGTTGTTCTCTCTGATTCCCAGCATCTGTAGATGTGTCTCTTAAAACCCCTGGTATGGAAGAGAGTCACTGTGATAGTCTCATAGAGTCAGAATGGGATTCAAGGGCAAGGAGGGTTACTCTGTTTCTCACCATAAACTTCTAATTGTATGTTTTCATGTTTTGGTTAACATCAAATGCATGACCTCAGAACTTGTGTTCATGTTACAGATGGATGCTGAGGCTGAAGACAAAATGCTTTGGACATACTCTGAAGGAATGGATGGTGAGTTAGCACACAGTTTCCCTGATGCTCTGCCCACCATACTGTAAAACACAGAAGTGCTGGAGTCCTGTTCCTAGCATGTAATCAGATTGATCACACATTCCTCAGGCTTTTTTGTTCCAATCAAGCCAAAACACTGACCCTTGGCATTGAGAGAAAAAATATTATGAACCAAGAGTTTAAGGACTCTGGAAAGTCCAAATGATATATGGCACTAATATTTGCAAAGTACAGTCATGAGTAGATTTGAATATCATGCAAAACATTCTAAGGTTCAACAAGGGAGGTATGTTTCATGGTCAGTTCAATTAATAAAAGTAACCTCAAATGACCAAGGGAAAAACTGAATCATAAGTTTATTTCTAAAACTGATTTTGATTTTAATATTAGCTGCTTTAGTAGCTCCAAGTTTGTACTTTGTTCAAGTAAAATGATGATACTTGTTTCTTACCTATCCCTGCTGGAAATTTCAAGGAGCCCTGCAAAGTAGGCTTGGAAGGTTTAACTTGCTGTTTGTCCCTCTTTTTCTGTAAGCAATGGATGTAGATAGGCCCTTGGTGATCTCAACATCTGAAAAACAGGATTGAATGACAATAACACCCTGTAAAATTTTTTTAATATAATTAACTATATTTTTGTGACCCTTAATTTTAAGTGGGAGATTCTAGATTCACCATGGCCCTGAAAGTACTAAGGATGGCTGCTTTCCCCACCCCACCTTGCTTAAGAAGAACAAAGACCAGCTGTCACCCTGCACTTATCTTTAAAATCCTACAGTGTTTATCCTATAAATAAGAACAAATTCATGAATATATATATATACATGTGTGTGTGTATATATATATATATATATATATATATATATATATATAAAGAGCATGCATATGATCCAAAATTACTATTTTAATTCTGAGGCAGAGAAGTAATAATTTTAATGCCATCCTCAATAACTTTGTGAGAACCTCTTTCCAAATATAAATAGAAAGGGGCTAAGGATGTAGCCCATTATTATAGTACATCTGGATTCTATCCCTATCATATTTGCATATAAAAATTTACATTACTATGTACATACACAGGATAAAAAAAATCAATCTGCATAAAATATAAAATACATTTAAAAGGTATATTATTTATACAAACAAGTAAAAGCATATAAAATTGTATTGGCAATACAAACAAGAATAAGCATATCTTAATTCCAACAATGTCCTAATTTGTGAAATAATGGAAATTGTCAAATATTCATAAAATATAGACAAAAATAAAGCAGTGTTACATGAAGTGAGAAAACCTCTCCTACAGCATAAAATGTAGTCTATAAAATGAAAGAATAAAAGAAAGGAAAATTTAACCAATCATGGATATATTATTTACAAATGCTTTAATATAACTACAATCTGCAACTATGACTACATACCACAAAAGAGCATTTATTGTGAAACTTGGCTTTCATTTCACAGAAAATCCATAACAAACATTTATTTATAAAGAGCACATGTAAGTGAATTTTAATGAATAAATATATGAATATTAAACTGCTTTAGGATATTAATTTATTAAAATGACTTGACCTAGAAGTTTCCAAAAAATGTGCATATTATCACCTGGAAACCCAAGAAAAACAAAATATTTTAGGTCATGCTGTTGTTCACTAGCAAAGGGGAGTTGGGTGGTTAATTTAAATAAACTGTGACATCACACACAAAAATTTTAAGATTTTTACAACATGATAAACATAGGGCAGTACATATTCAATGATAACAGGAGAAATAAACCTACGTTTCTGAAAAATCTTTTCTGCTAGATAACTTCTCCATCAACATTTTAAAGTTTGGCTTCTTCCTTAAACTCTGGGCTTCTCAACTATGTCTTCTTATAAGTGTAGGCCACAATATTTTATATCACTGTATAACTCTCAGCATCACTTTTCTAAGTGAAGGATATATAACCTACCAATAAAGGGACAGATTAAAGATTAAAAGGAATGTCACTAACATTTTATTTTTACTAAAATGCCCTGTTTTTCTTGAAAGCACAAATCTGAAACATTCTTATACAGAAGTTCCCAGAAGATATTCATCAAGGGAAGAAAATTAAACAATCTTAATTAATTAAAAATTGTGATGGGAAGTTATGCATACCCAGGAAGTCCAAGTTTCTGTAATTCTCTAACATCACATCTTTATATAAGTTTTGTTGAGATGGCTGAAGGAATTTCCACTCCTCTTCAGTGAAATCAATGGCCACATCCCTGAATGTCAACACTTCCTAAAATAAAAATAGGTTACTAAATAGTACAGAGGAGAAGGTAGCAGCTGGAATTTCATTTGATAGTGACTGTGGACAGTGGATTGACTGGAGGAGACTCTCAATGCATCAGGCCTTGGACTTCCCAGAGAATCTCTGTTGAAGAGGTGATTGTCTACTGTTAGCTTGCAGACCAACTGCAGACCACCATGGGATCACCAGTTGCCTGCTGTTGCCTGGAAGCTCATTGCCACAGTACCCACAGATTTGTTACATGTGGCTGTCACAATTTTGAGGCAATAGCCAGGACCTGTAAGATGTGTAGGTGGACTGACAAAGCCCCATCTCCAGGACCCCTCAGCCCAATTGACTGCACCCTGACACAGGAAAGCCCAGACCAACTGACCACACACCACCTCTGCAACCCCTGAACCACACAGACCACACTCTGATCCAGGATCCCTTCCAACCAGCCACACCCTGTCTCTATGACACCTGGCCAACTACACCCATGCCCTGAGCTGCAGCTCCCTATTTGTCAGCATTCTTGTAAGCCAGTGTGGCCATCTTGGATTATCCCAGAAGTGGAAACTTCCATCTTTAGGTGGGGCAAATCCAATCCTAATACATCTGCTGGAAACTAGAAGCTCATTGTCATGCATCTCTTATGCAGCAGGCTACCGAAGAATGGGAGCTTTGAATAATATATAAGTGTTATAGTGCAGGATTTTTTTCTCCTTTTTGAAAAACTGTAAGTTTTTGTTTCTTTACTTTTCTGTCTCTATTTTCCTTTCATTTACTTGTTTTCTCAGAGTGTTTTTCTCCCTTTTGTCATGCTAACAACCAACTTCTTTTGATTGCACTTTCACACTTTCTATGATGCTTTCACACTTCACACACTTTCACACACTTTCACACTTCTATATGCTCTTTTCTTATCCCATTAACAGTTACATCCTACACTCCTCCCCATCCTCTTTGTCCTCCATTAGAAACTGCAGAGTTTATTGCAAATTTATCTGTTATATTGTAGATAATAATTGAACTCATTCTCTCTGTTTATTATGACAATATTGGTAATGACTTCAAAGGGGCTATTTGGTTTAGAGCTCCATATTATCTGTACTGGGTGCTGCTAATATTCATCTCTTCCTTAAAGAATAGGTTTTGGAAACCTATAGGGTTACTATAAGCCTGTAGTGGGGAAACTGCAACATCAAAGATCTGTAGTGCTAGAGGGGAAGATACATGAACAACATGAAAAAACAAGGGAAGAAAATGTTCTAAACAAACCTAGATTCTATAGTCAGAGAACCCAGTGACAGCATGGTACAAGAAATATCAGAAAAGGATTTCAAAATATGCATAATTAAAATGATTTATGAATCAAGGGATGAAATTAAAGAGCAAATTCAGGCAACGAATGATCACTCCAATAAGCAGTTGAAAGAGCAAATGCAGGAAGGAAAAGATCACTTCAACAAAGAGATAGAGATTTCCCCCCCCAAAAAAACAGTAATCCTTGAAATAAAGGAAAAAGTAAGCTAAATTAAAAAACTCAATGGATATTATCACCAACAGACTAGGTCAATTAGAAGAAAAAACCTGATAATGAAGACAAAATATTTCATCTTGAAAACAAAGTTAACCAAACAGAGAAGATGGTAGGAAATCATGAACAACAACTGCAAGAATTCTGGGACATCATGAAAAGACCAAATTTAAGAATTATTGTAATTAAGGAAGGCACAGAGATACAAACCAAAGGAATTAACAACCTATTCAATGACCGGATATTAAAAAAAATTGCATAGCCTGACCCCTGCATCGAGGTCAGGCACCATCACAGGTCGGTTGTGTTTGCGGAGCAAGTGGGCAGGTGAGTCAGGTGGCCTGCATCTCAGAACTAGCTCACGGGCACCTAAACCACCTGCATTGCAGAGCAAGGTGGTAGGCAGCCAGCCCACCCAACCACCAGCCAAAGTCAGACACAATCACTGAGCAACCCTGCCTGAACCCTGCATCGAGGTCAGGGACTTCACTAAGTGACCCCACCTGACCACCACACCGAGGTCTGTCACCAATGTGGAGCAAACCAGCAGATGAACCAGCCCACGTGCATCATGGAGCTAGCCAGAGTATGCTTTATAGGCTGGTGCAGGCATTTTGAATTATTCCTGAGTGCATGAACATCATCATTGGAAGGACAGCTCCCTTCCTGAGACATCTACAGGAGACTAGAGGACCTTTGACAAGATCCAGGAGTCAAGAAGGGGAGGTATTGAGAGACTCGGGACCAACTCAGAGCCACCAGGTGAGTCTCTCCCACTGGGCGATCTCCCCAGATGCGTAAGTAGTCCCAAAATGCAGGAAACATTGTGGAGTAGGGAGACCAAGTGAGACTCCGCTGCTGGAGCCTTGAACCCAGTCAACTAGAGAATTGCAGAGGAGGCCTGCACAGCCAGAGGCATCAAGGCAGAGTGAGGGTCCGAGGCCCAGGTGGTTTCTTCAGTCCCCAAGGAATGTAGCAGAGGAGGACTGCTCAGCAAGGCCCTCAAGGGCCTGGCTCCCCAGCCCAAGGGGCAGGTCAAAACTCCTGGGAACACTGCAGAGGAGGGCTGCCCAGTCCAGGTGGTAGTTCTGGACTGAAGGAAACTTCTTGGAGGAGAGCTTCCCAGTGAAACTTTCACACTGGGTGAGTCTTCCCTGCTGGGTGAGGCTTTCTCACCAGGGCAGTAGAATCAAAGACACAGTTCCAGGTCAGATGTGCCCCAGTCTGCAGTCTAGTCCCCCGTTGGCTGACCATCAGTCAACAAGTGGAGGGGCATCTGCCCCTGAGAGGAAATATGCCCCACCTGGCTGGGGTCCAGCCCTAGCAGGAGTCCATGGGTTCCACACTGGTAAACGGGGTGCGGGGAGACAGCATGGGTGATGGATGGAGAATGAAAGACACAGACTCTAGTTCTGGTGCTATCAATCCCACTTTATTCTGGGGAAGGCTGAGTTTATATACACTTTTCTTCAGGCTATGACAACAGGCTTATGATTAATAAAATCAAAGAAGTTTCCAAAGCATACACAGAAATTGTTTTTACCGAAAGATTATGAGAAAAGAGTAACCTTACAGATTACAATTATTTTAAGAATATTTAACTAAGTCAATGAGCTAATACAATGTTTATTTCCTTAATATTTAAACTCTATGTGACCTAAGACTATTCTTATTACTTTTTCTGGTAAAGCGATAGACAAATAATGTCATGTGACCATCTCTACTAGGTCCATCTGGTTAATATCTAAATTGCTGAATTAAGGGTTACAGGAGGACAGAGGTCACAGTGGTTCTCATGGCCAAGATTTTTTTACTGAATAAATTACCTTGTCTTATGTAGCTCCTTTTCCCAGAACAAGGCATTGTGTACCAATGTTTATTATAAGGGTGACATATTCTTTGTAGGAAGGAAGGAATGTTGTGAAACCTTATTCTTTTACCTTACCACCACACATAAACAAAACCATCATCTGGATTAAACCACCCTGTAGGAGGCAGGGGGAGATCTTTATCTACCTTCTCTAAGGGCTTGCCTTAGGGGGGTACCAGGGCTTGCCATTGATAAAATAAGCTGGTCCATTTCTAGTAGCTACTGTGGGAGGTGCTTTGTGCTTAGAACTTGGGGAAACATTGTTATATATAAATTTCTGTGCCCCAACAGGTTCTGGCTGTGCCAGTAAATGCAGTGTTTGATTTTTAACATGATAAAAACATTCTCCTGTAGTGAGCTTAACATCACAGGGTTTCAACATATGTTTTGTCTCCGTGATGTTTTTCTGGAAATTTGTAAAATTATTCCCATCACCTCTAGCAAGATCCCCAGACTGAAGTGAGTAATATATTATTAGGAATACTCCACAGAATAACATCCAAGCTAGGGAGGCATACATCTGGCTACAATCCTTTTAGGATGAGTCTCTGCAATCATCCTTCAGTGGAACTCTGTCAAGCACTGCAAGGAGAGCCAGGCGCCCCTGCAACACCTGAAGGCAACCACCCCTAGAGGGGCAGCTTTCTTGTGGAGCACCACATTATCAAGTTCCTACAAGACTACTGAAGGCTAAGAGGTGAGTTATTGGAAATCTACAGTGACAATATTAGTCAACAGAGGAAATTTGCAATATCCTGAAGCTTCATTATGAGAGAGGTAGATACCTGAGCAATATGAGAAAACAAGGGAAGAAAATGTCCCCAAAAAATCTAGATGTTACAGCAATAAAATCCAATGACAGCATGGAGAAGAACGGTTAGAAAGGGAGTTCAGAATGTACATTATTAAAATGATCAGAGAAGCAAATGATGAGATGAAAGAGTAAATGCAGGCTTTGAATGATCACACAACTAAACAGTTAAAAGAGCAAACACAGGAAGATAATGATCATTTCAATAAAGAGTTAGAGATACTGAAAAAAAAAAGACAGAAATCCTTGAAATGAAGAAAACAATAAACCAAATTAAGAACTCCACTGAAAGCATAACCAATAGGATATAATACCTGGAAGACAGAACCTAAGACATTAAAGACAAAATGTTTGACCTTTAAAACAAAGGTTGACCAAACAGACAAGATGGTAAGGAATCATGAACAGAATCTCAAGAATTGGGGATATCATGAAAAGGCCAAATTTAAGAAGTATTGGGATAGAGGAAGTCACAGAGAAACAAAGCAAAGAATGAACAATTTACTCAATGAACTAATATCAGAAAATGTCTCCAAACTGAAGAATGAAATGGAAAATCAAATACAAGAGGCTTATAGAACCTCAAATACACAAAATTACAATAGACCCACACCAAGGCACATTATAGTGAAAATACATAACATACAAAACAGAGACAGAATTTTAAAGGCTGTGAGAGAAAAAAAATCAAATTACACTCAGGGGGAAACCAATACGGATATCAGCAGATATTTCAACCCAAATCCTAAAAGCTAGAAGGGCCTGGAACAGCTTTTTTCAAGCTCTGAAAGAAAACAGATGTCAACCAATAATCTTACACCCAGCAAAACTTATCTTCATATTTGATGACAAAATAAAATCCTTCCATGATAAAGAAAAGCTAAAAGAATTTTACAAACAGAAGGCCAGCACTACAGAACATTCTCAGCAAAATATTCCATGAGGAAGAGATGAAATTCAATGATTTAAATCAGCAAAGGGATGAATTATTCTAAAGGAAAAGCCAAATAAAGGAGAAAGCAAGTTGTGTCAAAAAACAGAAAGAGCAAAATGACCGGGAATACAAATCATATCTCAATAATAACCCTGAATGTTAATGGCCTTATTCATCAATCAAAACACATAGACTGGTAGATTGGATTAAAAAGAAAGATCCAAGAATTTGCTGCCTGCAAGAGACTCATGTCATAGAAAAATACCCACAAACTAAAGGTAAAAGGATGGGAAAAATCATACTAAGCACAAGTACACAGCAAAAAAGCCAGAGTTTCCATCCTCATATCAGATAAAGTGGACTTCAAGTCAAAGTTAGTCAGAAGGGATAAAGAAGGACATTTCATACTGCTTAAAGGAAGCATAAATTAGAAAGACATAACAATCATAAATATCTATGCCCAAAACAGTGGCTCATCCATAATCATCAAACAAATTCTTCTCAATTCCAGAAATCAAATAGATTACAAAACAATAATACTAGGTGATTTTAACACACATCTCTCAGCACTGGACAGATCCTGCAAACAAAAATTGAACAAAATAACCATAGATCTCAATAACACAATACATAATTTAGACTTAACAGACATATATAGAATATATCGTCCAAGAAAGAACGAATAAACTTTCTTCTCAGCTGCACGTGAAAACTTCTCTAAAAGAGACCATGTGTTATTCTACAAAGCTAATATTAGCAAATACAAGAAGCATTCTATCAGATCATAATGGATTGAAATTTGAAGTAAAAGATAGAGTAAAAAACAGAAATTATTCCAATACCTGAAGATTAAATAATAAACTATTGTATGTTGAAGGGATAACAGAATACATCAGGAGGAAAATTAAAAATTCTTAGTGGTAAATGAGAACAAAGAAACATCATATGAAAATCTCTGTGACACTATGATAGCACTACTTGGAGGAAAATTTATTTCATGGAGTGTCTTCAACAAAGGATGAAAAAAATCAACATATAAATGACCTAACACTACAGCTCAAAACCCTAGAAATAGAAGAGTAGAACAACACCAATAGTAGTAGAAGACAGGAAAAAGTTAAAATCAGAGTTGAATCAATGAAATTGAAACAAAAGAAACAATCAAAAATTCACAAAATAGGTGGTTCTTTGAAAAAATAAACAAAGTGGATAAACCCTTAGCCACACTAACAAAGAGAAGGAGCGAGAAAACTCAAATTACTAAAATTCAAAATGAACAAGAAAATATCACAAAAAACACAAGTGAAATACAAATCATAATTAGAAGCTATTTTGAAAATCTATACTCCAACAAAATAGAAATCTTGAAGACATCAACAGGTTTCTACAGACATATGAGTTATCTAAACTGAACCAGGAGGAAATACACAATTTAAATAGATCAGTTTCATGTAATGAAATAGAAGGAGTCATCAAAAGCCTACCAAAAAAGAAAAGTCTGTGACCATATGGGTTCTCAGCATAGTTCTACAAAACCTTTAAAGAAGAGCTAATTCCAATAATTCTCAAAGTATTTCATGAAAGAGAAGAGGAGGGAACCCGCCCAAACTCATTCTATGTAGCCAACACCACCTTGATACATAAACAAGACAGAGACACAACGAGGAAAGAAAATTTCAGACCAATACCCCAAATGATTATTTATGCAAAAATTCTGAAAAATCTCATAAAAATTGCATAAAAACATTAAAAAGATAGTGCACCACAATCAAGTGGGTTTTATCCCAGGGATGCAAACTTGGTTCAACATTTGGAAATCAGTAAATGTAATTCACCATATCAACAAACATAAACTTGAGAATCAAATGATTATTTTGAATAGATGCAGAAGAAGCATTTGATAAAATAGAGCATCCCTTCATGCTCCAAACTCTAGAAAAATAGGG
>NW_027632759.1:4229950-4326959 GCF_902686455.1 Sciurus vulgaris | reverse complement strand
GGAAAGGTCTCTGGTGATTCAAAAGTTTTCTCTGAGCTGTGTATTGCAGGCTCTCTGAGGTAAGTAGAAAGACTCTCTAAGGTGTTTAGGGAAGACTTGCTAAGAAGTATAGTTACTAGGGCTTGTGAAGAACTAGTTTATACTCACTCAAATATGTAGTTATATCTCTCTGATGTGTGGAGAGAATGATGTTAGGTGGCACTCATAAAGGATAGTATCACAGATTTATCAATATGAAATTAAATGAGTCCAAATATGAGACACAAATATAAACACACACAGAAAATATCTTCTGAGATCTGGTTCTATCTAAATGGGAATCTGAGTGGAGGAATAGACTCTACTCACTTCCAATGGCCTGTCCTGTTTCACCTCTGGTCTTCTTGGGAAATATCATCAGAGTTGTTGGTCGCAACATTGATACAGTGATTCTGATCTTTAAAAAGGCCCCTACTAAGGAATTTTCTGAGAAATAAGCATCCAAAGATGAGTAGACAGCAAGAACTCATGGCTCTGGACTTGCTGTCTCAACACAAGAGAGCAAAATGGGAGTTTATCTGGAATGTGGGTGCCTAGCTACTAGGGTTCCAAGTACTGTGTGTTCTACTGCAAAGGAAGTGAGGTCACTTCCTTGGGGACTCCACACCCAAAGCTCTTTCTCACACAAGATGTTTCTAATGGCCCACTGAGATGCAGGTTTCTCCCATCTTCCCTTGACATATACACAAGTGGACATGGTTACAACAACACACCTGACCTAGTCCGCAGACTCTCTCAGGTGTAGCCAACTCACCTATTCAGAGAGACAGTTTGAATCAGATCCATTTCCACCTTCTGGCCATGTGGGTGGTCCTGAAGAAGTCATTATGCCTTACAAGGCCTGAATAATTTTGACATTTATTACCCTGTATGTGATTATTTTAGTATGTGCTTTTTGAAGTTGTCATAAGGTGTATAAGACCATTTATACATATACTCCTTGGGAATGCTAATGTTTAAGTCATGTGTATGTAATGCACCAAAATACAGAAAACACAACACAGAAAGAAGAGGGACAAGAGATGACATACAATTCTACCATGATGTGAGTCCAACAGTAAAAGAGGGAAAATCGACTTCTACCTTTTTCTTTTTTCCACTCTGCCCGACTGGAAGTTTGTCATGACTGATTTTCAGAGATAGAATCCCTGTGCCATAGACCTTATAATGCTTCCTGTGGAATTTAGAATTGTTTCAATATTTCTTCTCATTGTATGATGTGGGTATACTACAAAGCATCACTGGCACCAGAGAATTCTATGGTTCAAAATCTGTAGCTTCCCAATCTAAATGAATCCACATCAGCATCTGGTTTCAAAGAAAAATAAATCAGCAAGAGTCATGGTATTTCACTTCCAAGATGTACTGTTGAGAAGTCTCATTCATTTTTCTCCATTGTCCCATTGCAGTGACACTGCTATAATTCCAAGAATTTTTTTGGTAAAGTTTGTGTGGCAGTGGACAAAGTCCCAGGGAGTCCATTAAATATCAAGGAACTGGCATTTCTGTTTCCATTTCTAAATGCCTCACATAGATGAAATTATTTTGGTTATAAAATTCATGAATGTAATTTTTCTCAAGAAGAAATAATGGTGTGAAATTGCCAAAACTTTGTTCAATACCATGGTCATAAACAAGGGAGTGAAATTCTCTTTCTCCATTTCTTTAGGGAACATCTGCATTGCTTCTTTCAAGGTCATAACAGGCCACTTCTTTTTGTGTATGCTGTTGAAAACAGTTTCTTTCTCTTCTTCTAACTAAAATTTACAAAGAAGTCCCCAGCAGGAGAACAAAAAAACAAATCAGAAGGCAATATTTATTCACTAGCTAAGATTACTGGAGAAGAGAGAAGGACTGACAATTCAGTTTTGAAAAATGGAAAAGGACTAGGTAACCACTCTCTTCAGGGAATAGTCATTACTCTAATGCAGATTCACTGAGTGCCCCGTGCCCACTTTTGAATGAACACAAGAATCTGATCTCCTTCTCTTCTATTAAGAAACGTCAAAAATTATTAAACCATCTCAAAATCTTAGAACCATCTTGCTTCTGCACAGAACTAATTGGTTTCTCATTACCTTCCCACAAATGTGAGAGTCTGATGATAGACAAGTGACTTGGAAAGACTTGAATATCAATACTTATATGTGCAATCACCCTTGTTGGAGGGCTCCCAGGGTACGGCATTGCTGAATGCTTCTGTGTTCCTTGAAATTTACTGGTGAACAACAAATGGGGAGGGTCACCAGAAGGAAGACCTGCAACTCTGAATGGTGCTGAGTTTGGTAAGCCCTGAGGCACCAGTGAATTTGCAAAAAGGATTAGTCCCTGCTTTTTAAGCTGGTAAAAATCAAAGTCATGGAAATTTCTCCCCTCTTATCTTCTGCTCCTGTAGGTATTCATCTTGTGATATTATGGCATTATGTGATAACATTATTTGTCCACTAAATTTCTTTAGGAACGAGAAAGAGCCCTGTATGACTTTTGGCAGTTCTGATAGGACCATGAAATAAGCAGAAGCTCAGTCAGTTTCCAAGTCACTGTAGAAAGCCTTTAAGCTAACAAGGCCAGCTGATGATAATTTCTCTTCATTGTCCACTCTTGGAAAATGCCTAAAAACAGATTTGCTGGAATTGTTGCTTAATTCTCCAAACAGGAGAAAAAAGAAATCACAGAAAAGGGCTGATGAATCCTGGGTTCCAGAGGGGTTTGATTCCACTGGAAACAGATTCACTGTCTTAACCAAGGAGCAACATGAACAAGTATATCAATAAAGCTTAACTGAGTGTTAGTCCCTTGCCACTAATACATCTTTCTACCAATATCCTCAACATGGTTCTGTACCCAGTTGTCCCAGTCCTGACTTGCACACTCTGAATCACAGCATCACCAGATCCAAACACTGAGGCACCAAGCTCTGAGGGCTGTACAATTCCATTTCTAAGAAGAGCATCGAAGACAAAGATGTAGTGTGCCAAACTCTCAATAAAAAAAATCACAAGAACATACATTCTTTTAAAATTATGATTATTCTTACAGCTAGACCAACGTAGACAAAATAAAAATTTTAAAGTGATATATTATGACCACAGCTTTCCTACTGAAATCCATTCTAGGCAAATACAGTGATTAAAGGCACAGTGTGAAGCCCATAACAATCAATGTCAGAGTGAGATTGAGACATCCTGGAAACATAGCCCACAGACTGCCCTCTTGTCTTGTGTTAGCAAGGAGCAGCAAGACAGTGCAGGCTACATATGTCCTTCCTCATGTCCTCACATCTGCAGCTGTGTACTCAGGGTATGGTGATCCTGACAAAGAGACCATGGAACTTAGGGGCCACCTGGTTGGTCTCAGGTGCAAGACTGAAACTCAGATCTGAAGGGTCAAATCCCAGGTGACATGGAACCCTGTGTACGACTAAGGGGTGCTTCATTGCAGTTGCATTATTGGTGACATGTTCCTCAGAGAAGTGGGATAAAGGAGATGCTTTTTATGTCTCTTGATCAGCTGCCTTCTGAACTCTTTCAGTTACTGGGCATGGCTTGTTTCTAATGGAGACTGTTGAGAACTTGCATCCTGGTTTCAGTTAGTGCTCTGTCTTACCTCTCTGCTCACTGCCAGTGAAGCTCACGAAGAGCAGCCCTAGTCATGAGAATACTATAATCATATGGATTCTATAATAGGACTACAATCCACAGGACAACTATTATATCACTTTTGGATAGTGTAGTATTAGTATTACTATTACTAACTAAGGACAGATATTGAATTATCTTGAGGTGTTTTATTATGATATTATTTTTGCATAATAGACTACAAAACAGCAATTATATTTGTTATGGATGTGATTGCACACCTCTTCTATCAGTATTCAATTAAAGTAATAGAAGGTATTATGTTAATATTAAATGCTATACTATGGATAATGTAATAGTATTAAAACCTCAGGGCAATTATTATATTTGTTGTACTTCCTATAGTATAAATAGTACATCAATTTTAAAAGGCAGTTATAATATCAGTTTGATATGTCATAGTATGGATATCATATTAATATTAAAAGCCACAAATAAATCTTTAGGTCATTTTTAGAAGCTCAAGTATGCGTATCAGGCTGGGGTTGTGGCTCAGTGGTAGAGCACTTGCCTAGCATGTGTGAGGCACTGGGTTTGATTCTCAGCACCACATATAAAAAATGAATAAAATAAAGGCATGCTGCCCATCTACAAATACAAAGAAAGTATGCATATCATCTTAGGATTAAAATCAACATGTTAGTTAATACATTAATTTTATTACCTCATAAAATTGTTTAATCCCAAAAGTGCAGGTACTTTATTAGCATAAACTTGTATAATATAAACATGTTAATGTTAAATGCTACAGAATACCTGTTTACTAGTTTTCTAGTTATATCAAGGATAATAAATGAATATTAAAATCCACAAGTAAGTTATTATATTGGTTTCAGGATTTATGGAAGAAATGGCATATAGTAATATTAAAAGCTACCGGACATATATTTTATTGGTTTTTTTATGCAATAACATGGATGTCATATTCATATTTCAAGGTACAGGGGGGCTAGTATATTCATTTTAGATGCTAGGCTATGAATAGCACATTAGATTTTGCGGTCACAGCACAATTTGTATATTTGTATTTGATACTCTAATATGGATATTATATTAGCATTTGAGTACTCTGAATGGCTGTGATATCCATTCCTGATGTTGTAATATAGGACAAATTATATTACTATTAAAGGCAGAACAGTTATTGTTTGGTGTGATTGTGGGATCCTGGAGGCCGGGTGAAATCAGTTGGTCTGGGTTCCTGGTGATAGGGCGCAGTCAGTTGGTCTGGGGGTCCTGGTGGCAGAGAGCAGTCAGTTGATGTGAGGGCCCCAGAGGCAGGGAGTGATTAGTTGGGCTGAGGGATCTTGGAGATAGGGCTCAGTCAGTCTGGCCAGGGGTCCTATGGGACCTGGCTGTTGTCTCAAAATGGCAGCAGTCACTTGTAATCAAACCTGCAGGTACTGTAACAGTGAACTTCCAGGCAACAGCAGGCAGCTGGTTCTCAACTGGTGGTCTGGGGTCAGTCTGCTGGTAGCTGTCAGAGGATTGGGAGGTGAACCTCAAGCATTGGGTGATGGATAGGGGTAAGGCAGGCGATGGACAGGCGAGAGGCAGACAAATGGCAGATGATAGATGCCTGACACTGAGCAATCTGCTCTCAAAAAAGGCGTCGATACGCTGGCAGATTGCAGGTGATTACAGCAGACAAATGGGCAAAGAGCAGGGGATTGATAAGCAGCAAAAATTGCCTCACCAAGAAACAGATATCCTCTGCTTGAATTCGGGGTTACAGAGCGACAAGGAACGCAGCTTCCCTCTAGTTCACCATCTTGGATCGGGAAAGAGTGTTTTAATAAACCTTATTATCAAAATGATCCAAGAACTAGAAGAAAATATAAGGAAGGAATTAAGAGAGAAATTACATGGGACGAAAGACCACTTTATTAAAGAAATGCAAATACTGAAAAGAAACCAAACAGAACTCCTACCAATGAAAGGCATGATCAAGTTAAAATTTCAGTTGAAAACCTCACTGACAGATTAGATTGCAAAGAAAATAGAGACTCGGTCCTTGAAGACAGGACTTCAGACATTGAAGATAAACTGTATGTTCTTGAGGACACAGATGGTACTACAGGGAAAAACTGTAGAACATGGCCATGATATGCAAGAACTCAGGGACAACTTTAAAAGACCAAACCTGATAATCATCGAGATAAAAGAGAATATGAAGATACCACCTAAAGGCCTAAATAACATTTTAAAAGAAGATAGTTGTAGACAACTTTTCCCATAGGAGAAGTGAGATAGATATCCACAAAAAGAAGACTTACAGGACCCCAAAGAGGGGGCTTAGAGTAAAAAGAGAAGCTTGCTGAGAAACACTATAATCAAAATGCCTAGCATGTAGAAAAAGGAAAGAATATTAAAAGCGACAATAAATAGCAATATCTAGAAAACATTGACAAATTTCTTGACACATGACCTGCCCAAATTGAAATAGAAAAATGTGTAATATCTAAACAGATCAATACCAAGTAATAAATTGAAATACCAATTTAAAATCTTCCACAATATTAAAGCTCAGACCCTAATAGATTCTCAGTTGGGTTCTACCAAACCTTTGCAGAACAGCTAACAGCATTATTTCTCAAATTATTCCATGAAATTGAAAGGGAGGAAAATTTCCCAAATATATTTTATGAAGCTGGTATAACCCTCATACCAAAACACACAAAGACATATCAAGGAAAGAAAACTACAGAGCCACAATCCTGATAAGTATAGATGGATGCACACATCCTTAAAATATTAGCAAAGCATATTCAAAAGGATGATGCATGAAGAACAAGTGGGTTTTATCCATGTATGCAAGGTTAGTTCAACATACACAAATCTATAAATGTGACTCATCCCTTAAACAGTATTATGGGTAAAAGTTATTCAATCATCTTAATAAGTGCAGAAAAGACCTTGGATAAAATCTACCACCTATTTATTTTAAAGACAATGGAGAAGCTAGGGATCAAAGTTACTTACCTCAACATTTTTAAAGGCCATTTATGACACACTCAAAGCCAATAAACTAAATGAAGAAAACCTAAAACCATGTCCACTAAATTCAGGAAAAAGACAAGACTGTACACTCACCATTCATATTTAATACAGTCCTCAAAACATTTACCAGTGATCACGCAAGAAAAGAAAAAGAATACAAATAGGAGAAGTCAAACTCTGCTGAAAACACGATCCTATATCTAGAAGATAAAAAAGGCTTCAACAGAAGATTTTAGAGCTTATAAAGGAATTAAGAAAAGTAGTAGGATGCAAAATCAACACCCTTAAATCAGTAGTTTTCTTATACCACAACAATGATTCAGCTGAGGAAGGAATCAAGGAAAACATCTCATTCACAATAACATCAAAAATTTAAATACTTGGGGATTAATTTATCCAAGCAGGCAAAAGAGCTCTACAACATAAATAATAGAACACTGAAGAAAAAGAACATTTAAGAACCAAGAAGATGGAAAGATATCACATTTTCATGAACAGGCTGAAACAATATGTTCATCATGGCCAAACAATCAAAAGCAATATACAGATCCAATACCATCCCAATTAAAATGCAAATCCCCTTCTGGACAGAGTTAGGAATAATCAATTCTTAGATTTACTTGGAAGAATAAGAAATCCAGAATAACTACACATTAGTAAGCAAGATATTTGAAGCAGGAAACATGAAATTACCTTAGCTAAAATTAAGCAACAGAACGATAGCAGCAAAAACATGATATTGGCATCAAAATACATATGAAGAGAAATCAAATAGAATAGAAGCCACAGAGCAAAATCCACAAACCTCTAGCCATATGGTATTTGACAAAGTTGCCAAAAATTGATTTTTGGGAAATGATACCCTTTATAATAAATGGTGCTGGGACAAATGGAGAAGAGTTTGTTGAAAAACAAAATTAGACCCTGGTCTTTCACTCTGCACAACCCTCAAATTAAAATGGATCAAAGATTAAAAATGAGACCTGATAACTTCAGCTCCTAGAAGAAAACATAGTGTCACTACTCCAACATTAAAGTGCTGACATCAGCTTCTTTATGAAGCCCTATAAAGTGCAGAAACTAAAACCAAGGATCAATATTTGGGATGACGCCAAACTGAAAAGTTTCTGCACAGCAAAGGAAATGATTAAAACTGTGAAAAGAGAGCCTACAGAATGGGAGAAAATCTAGGCAATTTCTTATATTCCTTTTAATTACATTAATTTCCTATTAATTTCTTCAATTAGGGACTTATATCCAGAATACTCAAGAACTAAAACCCACCAAAAAAAAAAAAAAAAATCCAATAGAAAGGCATGCAACTGTGCAGAAACTTCTTTTCAAAAGAAGAAACACAATTGAAAAACAAAAATAGGAAAAATGTTCAACATCTATAGCAATCAAGGAAATTCTACATAAGATTCAATCTCACTCTGGTCACAATGGTAATGATCAAGAACATAGAAATCAGTAAAACCCAGGGAGGTTGTGGGGAGAAAGGAACACCTGTGCATTGTGGGTGAACTGGAGAATAACACTCTGGAGAGCAGTATGGCGAGTCCTCAAAAAGCTATGAATGCCTGGGAGGTCAAGGTGATGGAATAAAGCAGGTGACTTTCCTGCTTTCCTGGCTGCTCCATGGTGTTAAAAACCAATAAAGAAGACAGGCAGCTTCACAGTGAGGTTGGAGAATAAAAAAAAAAAAAAAAAAAGGTGGGGCTTTATGGAAATTAATAGTGGAAAATCATAGCAGATAAAATGCGGAAGAAACCTCCAGTGCCACAGCTGCTGCTGCAGCTGGAGACACCAGTCAGAGTGGCACCTCTCTGGGCACAGTGGAGGGAAAGGGAATCAAGGAAACCCACACGTTTAGCAGGAGTGAGGCATGCTTGTATTCAGAGTTTTCAGATCAAAGCCACTGCCTGACTAAACGGAAAGGTCACTTCACAGCATCTTTGTATAAAAAACCAACCATATTACTTTGTGTGGCATACAGAGGACAGAGGAAGGAAGCATTTTGAAGCCACACATTGGGGTCTGATGTCTTTGGGAGGCAACTCCTAGCAAACCTGTGTCTGGCCTAAAATACAGTCCAGGTGAAAGCAAAATGCATGACAAAGTGTGTACCCAAGTTGCAAAGGGAAAATTAAACATGTGAAGTTTACACAGAGGACAACTGGTCAAGGAATCCCACCTGGCACTCTGCCTCCTCCTCTAATTCAGCTTCTTGCACAGCTGGTTTGGAGACACAAGTCTGGCCAGAAATTAAAAAGAGTGGGTATGGGAGAGACTGAGTTTGGACACTGAACTTGATGCCATGAAATATACAGTCAGCAGGTGACATAGTGAACTAAGAATTGGCTCCTACACCACACAAGTGGACCACAGGGGAGATCCTGGTGGCAGACTCCCAGAATGGACTGACAATTACTGTGCTCTGGACGTGCACTTATTGAGAATCTCCAGGCCAATTGGCATCCAGTGAAAGAGCCTAGACCCTACCTATGCCCAAACCCTACACCCAGCAGTTTCACATACAGGATAGTCTCTCACAATTGGAACTCTACCCTGAGGGCACAGCAAGCATCACAATCCAGACAACCCTGCCTATCTACTGAGTAGGGAAGCCGAGAATATTTTGAGTAAAAGAGACATTATTTACCTCATGTACATAAATGACTAAAAGATTGATGTGATCCTACAATATGTGTAATCAGAAAAATGAGATTACACTCCATTAGTGTATGATCTATCAAAATGTATAAAAGCATTCTACTGTCATGTGCAACTAATTAGAACAAATTTTAAAAAATCTAAAAAAAAATATTAGAAAATTTCCCAACCTAAAGAATTGAAATGGAAAATCGGATGCAAGTGGCTTATAAAATTCCAAATATAAAAAAAAAAATTAAAACACACACACACAAAGGTATATTGTTATGAAAATGCCCAACATATGAATTAAGGATAGAATTTTAAAGACTGCCATATAAAATCAACAAGTCACAATAGGAGGGAACCCAGGCTGTATCTCAGCTGATTTCTCAGCCCAGACTCTCAGAGCTAGAAGTCTTGGGACATTATGTATCAAACTCTGAAAGAATATAGATGCCAGCCAAAAAATATCTATGCCCAGAAAAATTAAGCATCATAACTGATGATGAAATAAAAACCTTCCATGATAAGTACAAGTTAAAAGAATTCAAAGGAGAAAGCCTACTCTACAAAACATACTCAATAAAATATTTCTTGAAGAAATAAGAAAATAAAAGTGAAGAACAGCAAAGGAAGGAACTACACTATAATAAATGACAAAGGAGAAAATAATTCAAATTAAAAACCAGAAATAAATCAAAATGACAGTAAATAAAAATCATCTCAATAACAACATTAATGACAATGATCTAAACTCATCAATAAAAATATCTAGATTGGTACAGTGAATTAAAAAAGAAAACCCAACGATACACTGTCTCCAGGACACTTACCTCATCAGAAAAGGCATACACAGACTGAAGGTAAAGACTGGGAAAGAACATAACTCATGAGGATCTCATAGAGCAGCAGGAGATTTTATCCTCATATGAGAAAAAGTGGACTTCAATTCAAAGTTAATCAGAAGGACAAAGAAGGGCATTTCATACTGCTTCAGGGAATTACATTATCAACAAGTCATAACAATCATAAATATTTATGCCCCAAACAAGGGAGGCTCTACATGCATTGAACAAAGCCTTCTCAATTTTTAGAATCAAATAGACCACAACACAATAAAACTGGGTAACTTTAAGACACCTGTCTCACCACTGGAGTGATCCTCCAAATGAAAACAAAGAAACTGTAGAACTAAAAAAATGCAATAAATAATTTAGACTTAGCAGATATATATAGGATATTTCATTCATCAAACACTGAATGTACCATTTTCGCAGCAGCACATGGATTCTTCTCTAAAATATACTGTATGTTATGCTGCAAAGCAACTCTTAACAAATGCACAAAATAGAGATAAAACTTTTTATTCTATGACAATAAAAATAGAATGAAAATATAAATCAAAACTAAAATACAAAACAGAATCTTCTCTAACATCTGCAAACTAAGCAATACTCTATTGAATAACCAATTTAGCACAAGAAATGAAGGATGAAATTTAAAAATCTGACACAAGTAAATGAGAATAGAAATACAACATATCAAAATCTCTAGGACAATATGAAGGCAATGCTTAGAGGAGGGTTCATTGCATTCAGTTTATTCATTTTAAGAATAGAAATTCCCTAATAAATAACCTAATATTTCATAACAAGTCACCAGAAAAAGAAAGAAGACAGGGAATAATTAAAATCAGAGCTGAAATAAATGAAACTAAAAAAATAATACTCAAACTAGCAACACAACAAAAAGTTTATTCTTTCAAAAAGTAAATGAAGGGGGAATCCAAGATG
Source organism: Sciurus vulgaris (assembly GCF_902686455.1). Classification (NCBI taxonomy): domain Eukaryota; kingdom Metazoa; phylum Chordata; class Mammalia; order Rodentia; family Sciuridae; genus Sciurus; species Sciurus vulgaris. The sequence goes on along the minus strand of NW_027632759.1, from coordinate 4,315,834 downwards.
GCAGACTAGAGGGAGGCTGCGTTCCTTGTCGCTCCATAACTTCGGTTTCAAGCAGAGGATATCTATTTCTTGGTGAGGCAGTTTTTGCTGCTTATTGATCCCCTGCTCTTTATCCCATTTGTCTGCTATGATCACCTGCAGTCTGCCAACATATTGACGCCTTTTTTGAGTGCAGATTTCTCACTGTCAGGTGCCTATCATCCACCATTTGCCTGCCTCTCGCATGTCCATCGCCTGCCTTACGTCTATCCATCACCCAACGCAAGAGATTCACCTCTCGATCTTCTGACAACAGTCAGCAAACTGATCGCCGACCGCCAGTGAAGCACCAGCTGCCTGCTGTTGCCTGGAAGTTCACTGTTACAGTACCTGCAGGTTTGATTAAATGTGGCTACCACCATTTTGAGACAACAGCCAGGCCCCACAGGACCCCTGCCTGGACTGACTGAGCTCCATCTCCAGGATCCCTCAGCCCGACCAATCACTCCCTGCCTCTGGGACCCTCACATCCACTGACTGCTCCCTGCTGCCAGGACACCAGACCAACTGACTGCACCCTATAACCAGGACCCCAGACTGACTAATTTCAACTGGCCTCCAGGATCCCACAACCACACCAAACAAACCAGACCTCCAGGACCCCTGCCTGACCAACCACATCCCACCTCCAGGACCTCCAGCTGACCATGTCCACAACCTGAGCTGCAGCTCCCCATTTGCCAACATATTTCAAAGCCAGAGTGGCCATCTTGGATAATCCTGGAAGCCATACCTTTGATCTATAGGTGGGGCAAATCTCATCCTGAGATGCCTGCTGGAGGCTTGAAGCTCCTTGTCAGGTACCTCTAATGCATCAGGCTACTGAACTCTGGAAGGTTTCATTACTATATGACTGTTATACTGTAGATTTTCTTTTTTCTCTTTATTGAAAAAAATTTAAGTTTCTGTTTCTTTACTTTTCTTGCTCTCTTTTCCTTTTGTATACCTGTTCCCTCAGAGTCTCTTCTCTTTTTTGAATGCTAACATCCAATTTCTTTTGATTACACTCTCACTCTTTCTACTATCTAGAACTTCTGTATAATCTTTTCTTATCCTATTAACAGCCACATTCTACATCCCTCTGCATCCTCTTTATCCTCCTTTAGAAACTGCAGACCTTACTGCAAATCTGATTGTTTTATTGAAGGTAATATTTTAACACATTTTATTATGACAATTTTGTTATTATCCTCATAGGGGCTATTTGGTCTAGGATTGCACATTGTCTGAACTGGGCACTGCTAATATTGATCTCCCCTTAAAGAAAGGGTTTTGGAAACCTATAGGGCCACAATAAGCATATAGGGGGAAGTCTACAATACACCAGATCTGCACTGCTAGAGGGGAAGATACATGAACAACATGAAAAAACAAGGGAAGAAAATGATCCAAACAAATCTAGATTCTATATTAACAGAATCCAATGACACTATGTTAGAAGAAATGTCAGAAAAGGACTTCAGATTATACATGATTAAGAGGATTCATGAAGCAAAGGATGAGATAAGAGAGCAAATGCAGGCAATGAATATTAATACAAATAAGCTGAAAGAGCACCTGCAGGAAGCGAGAGATCATTTCAACAAAGAGATAGAGATTCTCAAAAAAAAAAATTGAAATCCTTGAAATGAAGGAAACAATAAACCAAATAAAAAACTCAATGGAAAGCATCACCAAGACTAGACCACTTGGAAGACAGAACCTCAGACAATGAAGACAAAATATTTAATCTTGAAAATAAAGTTTCACAAACAGAGAAGATGGTAAGAAATCATGAACAGAATCTCCAAGAATGATGGGACATCATGGAAAGACCAAATTTATGAATTATTGAGATTGAGGAAGGCACAGAGATACAAACCAAAGGAATGAACAACCTATTTAATGAAATAATATCAGAAAATTTCCCAAACCTGAAGAATGAAATGGAAAATCAAATATGTGAGGCTTACAGAATACCAAATGCACAAAATCACAACAGATCCACACCAAGGCACATTATAATGAAAATGCCTAACATTCAAAATAAAGATAGGATTTTGGAGTCCATGAGAGAAAAGTATCAGATTATATATAGGGGGAGACCAATACAGATAGCAGCTGACTTCTCAACCCAGATTCTAAAAGCTAGAAGGGCCTGGAACAACATATTTCAAGCTCTGAAAAACATGGTTGCCAACCAAGAATCCTATACCCAGCAAAACTAACCTTCAGATTTGAAGATGAAATAAAATCCTTCCATGATAAACAGAAGTTAAAAGAATTTACAAATAGAAAGCGAACACTACAGAATGTTCTCAACAAAATATTCCTTGAGGAGGAAATGAAATACAACAATGTAGGTCAGCAAAGGGAGGAACTACCTTAGAGAAAAACCACTCAAAGTGGAAACTAAGACAACTTAAAAATGTAGTGCCCCTTTCCCAATGTAATTCTTAAAAGTGTACCAGTCAGGTTTCATATCTATATAGCTGCATAGAGATTGATATGCTAAAAGGAACAAAATAAAGTAAAACATATTTTCATAGGTTTAAATTACAAAATTTTGGCAACACATTAATGACTGATAAGCTTCACCCTGTTTTCATGCTTGATAAATTAACTTACAAATTAATCTTAAAAACCAACAGTATGTAAATATGGCTTTCCCTCAATACAAAATTGGATATGATCATATTTTAAAAATATTTTAGGGCAGATGTAAAGATTTAAAATCATAAAATATCCAAAATGTAACTAGAAAGATAGTTATTTTATTTAAAGCATACATGTAAACCAAATCCACAGCAGTCTTTTTTCCTGCCCACATTAAAAAAAAAAAAAAAACCTTGGGATTGAGATGTAGCTCAGCAGTAGAGCACCTGCCCACTGTCCTGAAGAGCTAGGTGGAGTGCCCAGTACTGCAAAAAATTAAATAAAATTCATGCATTGCTGTTTTTCTGACCATAAATTATGTAAGAGAGAAATCAAAAGTCTAAAATATTTCACCCAGCCTATCCCAGGACATGTCCTAAAAGAAAATGCAGAATATCTTCACCAACAATATGTGCATTTCTATTTCCATTTAACATTGAAGTGCCTGTTGTTTAATATCAACCATCTTCTCCAGGCATCTCTAGCATCCTGTAATCTAAGCTTCAATAAGTCTGTGTTCTTCATTACGATGAAAGATTTTATAAGAAAATCTGACTCTAACTGTGGTGTGGTAATAGAGGTAGGTCAGGCCAACTTCAAAAGATTGAGATACAAAATACTATTTCATTGAAACAAAATGGAAAGCCTTTGAATTGTTTTCTTTGACTGGAGTGAGGTCCCACTAGAAACTGGGGTTTTGAGGCTTCACTTCCAGACAGCCAGCTTAAGAGGCATCATCTGTCTTGCTGCCTGGAACACCACAGTGTCACCTTCAAACTGGCCTAGTTGATAAGGAACTTTTGGTACCTCCTTTCTATGCTACCTCTTCACACTTAAAATAACAATCTACTAAGTTAAAGAAAAAATGGTAAAGTATGACTTCAAATTCTAACTTTTAAACACACAAAATTCTTTGCAAAAATCAATGGATAGGGTCTAGGGCTGTGGCTCAGTGTCAGAGTGCTTGCCTAGCATGTGTGAGGCCCTGGGTTCAATTCTCAGCACCATGCATTAATAAATTAATAAAAATAAAGATCCACTGGCAACTAAAAATGGATAAATATTATTAGGAGTTTTACTACTGTCATTTGATTCATGCAAAAAATTTCATGTGGGCTGAGGGTGTAGCTCAGTGGTAGACTGCTTTCCTAATATGCATGAGGCCCTGAGTTTGTTTCCCAGCACCACAAAAGATAAAATAAATTTAAAAATCACGAATCTACTTTTTTCCACATTTGCCTTTTTATTTGTTGTATATTATTCTGATGCTTACTTATTCATTCTATAACTATTATACACTTCAGCTGTTTCTAGTTGTTAATAATATATTATGCCACTATTTTTTTACAGAAATGTTTTTCCACCTTCAGAATGGATAAATAAAATGAATTGCTTATGCAACAGATAAAATCAAAAAGATTAAAAATCATAATATTAGTAATATTAGCTGGGCACAGTGACACACACCTGTAATCCCAGTCACTCAGCAGTCTGAGGCAAAAGAATTGCAAGTTCAAGGTCTGCCTCAGCAATTTAGGAAACTCTGCCTCAAAATAAAAAAGTAAAAATGGGTAGAGATGTAGCACAGTGATACATTGTCCCTGGGTTCAATTTCCAGTAGTGTAGCTAGAAAAAGAGAAGAAACCTCATTAATAAAATATCATGTAGGACCCATGCAGTGGCACATGACGGTAATCCCAGTCACCTGAGAGCCTAAGGAAGGAGGATTAAAAATCTGAAGACCAGCCTCATCAATATAGTGAGATACTGTCTGAGAATAAAAAAATAAAGTGTTCAGGATGTAGCTCAGTGGTAGAGAACCCTGTGTTTAATGCCCAGTAACAAAAAAAAAAATCATAGAACTCAACACTAAAATGGGCAAATTATATTTTACACAAGTTTTACTTAATAAACATGACTTAGAAATGTTTCCAGCTGGTCATCGTGGTGCTTGCTGGAAAACTCAGTGACTCAGGAAGCTGAGGCAGAAGTACTCCAAGTTCAAGGTCAGATTGGGCAATTTAGGGAGCATCTGTCTAAAACAATAATTAATAGAGATCAGGGCTAGGGAAGCAGCTCAGTTGTAGAGCACTGACCTAATAGGTGATTCACCCTCTACCCACCACTGTCTTGCTAAAAGCATAAGTTCCATGAAGGGGTTTATTAGATACTTCTTGCTCTTTAGAGTGCCTGCAATAGAACCTGATAAATACCTTCTGAATACACATGAAGATTCAGGAAAGCACAGTGGATATTGACCAGGCAGAAATTTTATCAAGTTTTGATACTATAATATGGACATCATATTCCCAATAAGGCCACAGACATGTAAAATGGATTGTAATTTTCTACAAATGCACAGGTAGCCTTTACATTAGATTTGAATGCTACACTATGGATAGCATGATTACATAAAAGACCACAGCAATGATATTAATTTTACATGCTACATTGTGATATCAAAATAGTATTTTCACCAGAATAAGTTATATTAATTTTAATTGCTAAACTATGGATACTTTATTATGTTATTATTAAAGGGCATGCAGCAGCTATTATATTAGCTTTAGGTGGTTATTAGCATTAAAAGCCACAGATCATATATTATATTAGTGTCTTTTCTTTTAGTAGGGATATGACATTAATAATTAAGCACAGTACACATGAAACTTGGATTACCATTTTAGTGTGAAAGGCTGCTAGGTTGCTATTTCATTAGTTGTGGATGCTATGTTATGTATATTATATTAACATTAAAAGGTACAGGGAATTAGCATATTAATTTTACATGCTATACTATAGATATCTTGATAATAATACAACCACAGGGCAGTTATTAACTTTACATGCTATGTTGTGGATATTACTTCAATATTAACAGCCACAGTTTAGCTCTTATGTCTTTCTTAGATGCTACAGTATGGATAGTTTATTAATAATAAAGTTCACAGGGCAGCTATAGTATTAATTTTAGAGTTTATATGATGGATAGTGTATTAGCATTAAAGACAACAATGCAGTTAATATATTACTTAAGAATATATACATTACTTAAGTATTAAGAGCCAGTAGATTGCTATTTTATTTGTTGTACATGCCATAGTTTGAATATCATGTAAGTATTATAGGTCACAAGGGAGCAATTACATTATTTTAGATTGGCTATCATATTGATATGATCATAGGTAAGCTATTATATTAACTCTATTTGCTATAGAATGGATGTACTATATAGTATAGTATTTAAAGATCATAGGGCAGTTACTATTTCATGTTCAGGGAGCAAGTTTTTAAATATTTTTAATATTAAAGGCCACAGAACAACTATAATATTAGCTTTAGAGGTCACATTATGGTTATAATATTAATATTAAATGCCACAGGATAGTTATTATATTATAGGCTACCTTAAGCATATTGCATTAGTCATAAAGGCCACAGGACAGCAATTTTATGAGTTTTAGATGCTACTGTATGGATATTTTGTAGCATTAAAAGGCCACAAGAGAGCTATTTCTTTAGCTTTTAAGATCACAATATGTGTTCATACTAATATTAAATGCCACAGGGCATCTCTTAAAGTATTTTAAGATGCTATTGTACACATATTTCATTAGTATTATAGTCCTATATTTAGTTATTGTTTGTTTAAAATGCTATAATGTGAATATTATATTAGTATTTAAGTCCACAGGGTGGCTATTATACTAATATTCAATGACATAGTATTGATATCATGCTAGTATAAGGTCTTGGGTATCTATCATATTAATTGTAGATACTATGGTATGAATATAATATTACTATTAAAGACTATATGACAGCTAGCATATCACTATTAGATGGTATAGTTTGTATATTATATTATTATTAAAGGTCACATTGTGGCTATAATATTAGTTTTACAAGCATACAACAGAGCTGGATGCAGTGGCACAGGAGGCTAAGGCAAGAGGATCAAAAGTTCATAGTCAGCCTCAGCAACTTAGCTAAGTTCTAAGTAACGTCACAAGACCCTGTCTCAAAAAAAAAAAAAAAAGAATAATAAAAAAAAGCAAAAAAAGTGGTTCAGTGGTTCAATTCCTGGTAACAAAAACCAAAAATGAACAAAGGAAAACCATTCTTTATTATAGATGGTTATGTTAATATTAAATGTCACTGTGCAACCATGATGCTATAGTATAAATGTTACATTAATACTGAAGTCCATATAACAGTTATCACATTAGTTAAAGAAGTATATTACATATTATTTAAGGCCACTGAGCAGATATTGGATCATATGGCTATACATGGATTTTATATTTATATTAAAGATCACAGGACACCTAATATATTAGTACAAGATGTTGTAGTATACATGTTATACTAATACCAAAGTCCAAAGTTCAACTATTATATGAGCTATGATATTGCAGCAATATTACTTTAACACAAAAGCCAGAAGTCAGCCATTATATTAATTTTCAGTGTAATTCTTTTTGTACAATATTAGTGTAAAAAGACATATGGCAGCTGTTATATTAATTTTAAATAGCAAAATATGGGTATTACATTGATGTTAAAGGTCAAATGCAGCTATTTCATCAGTTTGAGGTACTAATGTTTGGCTATATATTACTATTAAAGGCCACTGGATATATATTAATGTAAGATGCTATATTTATGCCTATTATATCCATATTAAAAACTGCAGGGCAGTTGTTATGTTTATTTTAGATGTTATAGTATGGGCATTATAATAGTATTGAAGGTCACAACACAGCTATTTTATTAGTGTTAAATGTGACAATATGCATGTATTAATGTTAAAGGCCACAGAGCAGCTATTAGTTTTCCATGATGTAATATGGATATCCTATCAAGAATAAGGGTCATAGGTCAGTTGCTATATTAGCTTTAGAGGCCAGAGAATGTCTATTTGACTAAAATTGAAATTTAGCAGCAATTATATTAGTTTCAGATGCTATTCTAAGAAGATTATATTAATATTAAAAGACACAGAGATGCTATTACATTACTTTTGCATGCTATAATATGAATATTACATTAGAATTAAAGACCACAGGTAAGCTATTAGTTTTAGATGTTGATGTATGGATTTAAATTAATAATGAAAGCCACAGGACAGCTATTATGTTACTTTTACACTGTATAGTAAACATGTTATATTAATGCTAAAGTTGAAACATGAGCTATTATGTTAGCCTTGGATGCAATAATATGGATATCATGTTAGGATATAAGATTACAGGACATATATTACATTAGTTTAAACTGTTTAAGTAGAGATATTACATTAAACAAAGACTACATATTACATTTTATGTTAGGTTTTGATTCTATAGCATGGACAGTACATTAATATCAAATGCGCAAGGTACCCACTGTATAAGTTTAAGATGGTTTAATACAGATATTACACTATTCATAGCCACAGGGCAGCTATTCTATTTGCTTGAGATGTTAGAGAATGGATAATATTTTCTACAAAAGGATACAGTTCAGTTATTTCATTATTTTTGGATTTTATAGCATGGATATTGTATTGTCCCAACCCGCAGGACTTCAACGGGAACCTGGAGGGGGGAGAGGGGATTGGGAGAGACAAGAGACACAGGAAATGGAGACAAGACAAAAGCCTGATCAAATCTCCTTTACTAGGGGAATAAACACAGTTAATACAAAGTACAAAAACCAATCAGAGGAAAACGCGTGAAGGCAAGACTAGTCTCGTGCCAGAACTTGAATAAGGAAATGTAGTTGGCCGATCATGAACACCACGCAATATAGCCTGATGCACCTGGTATAGTCTGACAGGTGTGTATACAGGTAGAGGCATGCCTCGCCAGCATCCTGCAGGCACCATCTTAGCTCAACATGAGATGACATGGGGGCATGACCATGAGGCAAGGCAGGGCGCATGACCTGCTGGCTTCAGACAGGACCCTCTTTTTTATTTTATAGAGCTGGAGTGATAATCCCTCGGGAACTGCGCCTGTCTTAGGTTGTCCGTGGCAGAGCAACATCCTTACCCATCATTGGATAATGAGGCTCTAGCCCTCATTTCCTGTCTTAGGTTGGTATGCACTCCCACAAATCTTACCCGTCATTGGCTGACCAGTTCAGCACACAGGGGTGATGGTCTATTACGATCTAATATTGATCAAATGTTGCACCATCACAATCCATCATCTCCAGTTGATGGTAGTGAGCCTGAATAGGTTTTGCCTGTATAGACTCAATTTGAGCTTTGATGAAAGCCATAATCTTGTTGAATATCAAAGGACTTATAGATAGGACTAGCAGCAAGCAAAGGAGGGGACCTAAGAAGGGAAGGAGATAGGGAAGGAGTCCACTGAATCCAGTCAATAATGGATTATCAGCCAGTGCTCGTCGGCGGTTTTCTAGGTCTTCTTGCAGCTTTTTGATCTTGTCCTTAATGATTCCTGACTTGTTGGCATAGAAGCAGCACTTCTCCTGCAAAGCCAAACTAATGCCTCCCTGTTCGGCAGTTAGAAGGTCTAAACCTCTTCTATTTTGTAGGACCACTTCTGCCAAGGTATCTACCTGATCTTGAAGATCTTGTATGGTGCTTGAGAGTATCTGTACATCAGAAATCAATTGTCTGGATAATTTATTATATTGAGTAAGAGAGACCCCCAAACCAGCAGGACCTGAGGCCACTGCTGTAGTTATTCCAAGTCCTGCAAGTAGAGGAATGAAAGTGACAGCACATTTAGGTCTCCCTGTAATGTAGTCAATTGTTGGTATAAGGACAGGCTCAACTCCTGGAATAATGTCTACGTCTGGGAGTAAGGCAGCTAAGACACATAGTCCAGTCCAGTTGATAGGCAGTTGAGTAAAAGCCTTATTACCTTCACAAACAAACACAGTGCCATTAGGGGGGCACAATGGCTGCGAAAGATTGAATGTCTCAGAACAACCACTAAACGTTATAGTCCCTACATCTAAATCCCAGGTATTATTATAGCCAGGTGAAAAAAAGCAAGTAGTATTGGAGTTACATGAATGGCTGTACTAGAAATGGTGGAGTTGGTAAGCAATTTCTACCAACAAAACTGGACCAAGACGCATCAAGATTGGTCGTAGTCTTATAACTTATCACTGTGAGGTTGATAGCAGAGTTATTTCTAAAATCAATTGGGATAGCTAGTGGAACAGGATATCCTTGCTGAAGGCAAAGCCAACAATCTACAGTCAAGGGAGAGTTAGACCGATTAAGCAAGGCCTGAGTGGCCTCAAGGATATCATATGTGGCAGGGTCTATCTCAGAAGGTCTGTGGTTGGGTAATGCTCGTGGGTGATATAACAGACTGGGATGCAGTTCCTCGTACATCCATTGAATTTTTTCATGGACTTGCTTGGCTCTATTAGAATCTTGGGGGCCTCCTCCATCAGACACATGTAGGGGGGCCATAGTAGACCAACAAACTGTTTTCCCCACTAGGTCTGCAGGACATGAGGCAACACTTAATTTTTCAGGGTTATTAGACCAATCCCCTCCAGTTGATCCTGGATGGGACTTTATTAAGGTAGTAGTAAAATAGGTTTTGTTCCCTGAAGAACAGGTCTGAGCTGAGGAATAACAAGAGCTATGGAAGGAGGTGTGAAAGGTCGTGCAAGAACAAGGTGCATATTTGCCATTAACTGAGGGAATAATCTGTGGTTTTTCGATACAGTACCACAGTGTATGTGTCCTCCAAAATGCGATGTGACTGCCACAATCTATCTCTATGTTTCTGGAGATTACCGATGTATGACGGCTTGTAACTTGCCTCATCAGTACTCATTATAAATCCTCCCTCACACTTACATGGCTTGTTTTCAGCTCCAGTAAATACTCACAAACCTTAGCAGGGTCCTCAAACCCTGCATGGCTGTAGGAGAGCAGTGAACAGGCAGCCATCATCCAGAGAAGCAATGTTTTGTTCATTCCTGTGGAAAGAAAAGAAAAGAATCTCAGGGATGATTTTTATCTCTGGAGGAGGTAACTTCATTAACTTGGTGTACAAGGCACTCTGGCAGCCATCTGGCTTCATCAGATTTTTGGGAGAAGATGCAGACTGAACTTCGTCCACAGATTAAGACTGGGTCTGGACCATGCCATGAATCATCCAATGGATCTTTCCATTTTACCAGGGCAAAATGCTTTTGAGATTCCAGGTGCCAGAAACGATCAGCGGCAGATTTCCCATGATCATCCATTTTTAAAAAATTGAGAATGAGTAAAGCATGATTGAGAATATTACGGGGAGAACCTTGATTGGGTACCATTCCCCCTTTTTTATTTTATCAATAGTAGTTTTAAGAGAGAGATGTGCTCCCTCGACCATTCCTAGGCCGTGAGGATTATAAGGAATTCCGGTGACATGTTGAATTTGTAATTTTTCACAAAATGTTTGGAGGGTTTTTGCTGTATATCCAGGGCTGTTATCTGTTTTAATTTGTTTAGGTATGCCCAAGACTGAGAAACAATGTAATAGATGGGCAATTACGTGTTTCGTTGCTTCACCAGCCTGAAGGGTAGCCAATATAAATGCACTAAATGTATCTATGCAAACAAGAATATATTTTATATTACCACACTCTAAAAAATGGGTAACATCCATTTGCCACACCATATTAGAAACAAGGTCTTTAGGATTAACTCCTAGATGTGGAACCGATAGATGAGAAGCACATGTGATACAGCCTTTTACTATTTGCCTTGCTTGTTCCCTAGTGATTTTATAGAGTAACCTAAGAGAGCGGGCATTTAAATGATGTAGGTTATGAGTGTCTTGAGCTTGCTTAATATTATCTGAAAAAGCTACTGCAACCATTTTGGTGGCTCTGTCAGCAATTCTGTTGCCCTTAACTAATGGCCCAGGAAGGCCAGAGTGAGCCCTGATGTGTCCAATTAACAAAGGCTCCCCTCTATTATGGATGAGTGTCTGACATTGAAGGAACAGTGATGCTGTTTTAGAAACATGTCTGATCTGAGAGACAGTTTCAAGGAGTGGCACAGAGTGTGCTAAGTAGGCACTGTCTTTGTAGATATTAAGTGGTTGATTGGGAAAGGCAGATAAAACTGCAATAAGAGCCTGTAATTCAACAAGTTGGGCAGATGTACATTTTGTCTGGAAAGTGACAGTTCTATCAAGGAAGGTGTAAGCAGCTGTTCCTGTGGATGACCCATCAGTAAAGACAACAAGAGCATTGTGTAAAGTCTCCCTTCTAATAATACGAGGGAACACAAAAGGATGTAGTTTGCAAAACTGAACCAATTTATTTGGTGGATAATGATTATCCATATCACCTGTGAATGAGGCACAAGCTATAGGCCAGGTGTCAGTATTTTGTAACAGCCAATTGACCTGAGACTGGGTGTAGGGTTGAATAACCTTATATGGCTCTATTCCAAAATATTTTCTAGAATCTTCTCTCCCCATGATAATCAGATCAGCTACTGCATCATAATAAGGAAATAGCACTTATTTGGGTGAGGAAGGAAGATGAATCCACATAACAGCATTATCTTGCCAGAGAAGACCCATTGGAATGATGGAAGTATTAAATATAATGAGTGTTAAGGGACAAGAATAATCAATATTGGTAACAAATTGACCTACAATAGCATCCTCCACCTTTTTAAGAGCAGCTAATGCATCAGAAGAAGCCAAGATATATCGCCTAGAAGGTTCTGGAAGTCGTTAAGTGTATTTAAACGATCTCTCCTGATTGTTGCCTTTTGATTAATAATCCTAGGCCCATTGAGCAGGAAACCTCGGTAAGTATAAGGGTCTTGTAGCTGAACTTTTTCTGGAGCAATTTGTAGTCCTACTTCAGTCAGCTGCTGTTTAAGTTGTGTGAGACATAGTAATACCTGTTCTCCTGATTGTCCTGCTATGAGTATATCATCCATATAATCAATAATATACATCTGTTTCCAAGAATCTCTAATAGGCTGTTAGGCACGAGCAACAAATTTTTGGCATAAGATTGGACTATTAGCCATTCCTTGTGGCAATACCTTCCACTGATATCTTTTCATAGGTTCTCTATAATTATTGTTGGTAGACTAAAAGCAAATCTTTTTTGATCATCTACATGTAGAGGGATAGTAAAAAAACAGACTTTGAAGTCAATAATTACCTTAAATATCCTTGAATGATGGCTACAGGAGATGGCAGCCCTGGTTGCAGGGCTCCCATGAGCACCATAGTGACATTGACAGCCCTTAAGTCCTGTAGTAATCTCCATTTACCAGACTTTTTCTTAATTACAAATACAGGATTATTCCAAGGAGAATTACTATCTATGCTATGTCTGGCTGTTAGCTGTTCCTGCACTAACATTCGAGTAGCTTCAAGTTCTTCAGAAGTTAGCGGCCATTGATCAACCCAAACTGGTTCATCTGATTTCCAAGTTACTGGATCTGCACACAGCTGGGATGCAGGCATGTCAATGGCCGAAATCAAAAATTTCCCAAGCCTTTTCTGTCTAGCTGTCCTACATTAGGAATGGGATGTAAAATACCATTTTCAGCGTTTCCTAGCCCTTTTCCTGGTGTATATCCCTGAGATAGCATTTGGGCAGCAACCTTTCATTGTGGCTGCACATGACTACTTTCATCTGAGATAATAGGTCTCTTCTCCACAAATTAACAGGCAAATGAGGTATGATATAAGGCTTAATGAGAGCTGTGTTGTTTTCTTTGTCTCTCCAAGTGAGGTATTTAGAACTCTGCTTTGGATTTGTACTTTGACCAATACCCTTAAGATTAGTGATAGTTTCTGTGGTAGGCCAAGATGAAGGCCAATCCTCTTGTTTAATTATGGTCACATCTGCTCCTGTATCTATTAGACCTGTAAAGAACTTGCCATCTAGCCATAAGGTCAAAGAAGGTTTTTGATCAGTTATGTGTTGTACCCAGTATACATTTGAGGATCCAAAACTTCCATTTCCTCTCCTAGGATTTTGAACTGGGTGTTTGGTTGGAACTAATAGTAATAGTGTCAGCTGTGCTATTCTTTCTCCCTGAGTAACAGTAATAATGTTGTTATCTGTTTTAGCCATGATCTTTATTTCTCCCAAGAAATCTTGATCTACAACTCCTGGGAGTATTTGTAATCCTTTCATGGTAGAACTACTTCTTGTAAAATTAAGCCAAATAACCTGAGGGCAATGGGCCAAAAATTCCAGTATTCAAGGCTTGAGGGCCAATGTCAGGAGTTAATATGACATGGGAGGTGGAACTGAGGTCCAATCCTGCGCTCCCTGGGGTTGCTCTACTGAGGTCTGAAATGGATTCTTGTTGCTGCTGTTGGCTGGAATGAAACTGATTGCCCCCTATGCTTGTTTTGGGGCCTGAGGCTGGCCCTTCCTCCAGTTTCCCTGATGTGTCAGAAGGGGATTTCCCTGATTCACTCTTTTAGACTTGCATTCATTAGCCCAATGTTTTCCTCTCTTGCACCTAGGGCAGAGACCAGGTATTTTGGCCTTAGGAGTTTTTTGTAAATCTGATCTGCAGTCTTTGGCAAAGTGTCTGCCCTTGCCACATTTAAAACAGGCCCTTTTGTGTTTGTCTTTATTATTAAGAAAATCCCTCACTGTCTGTCCACTAAAAGCAGCTGCCATTGCTAAGCCCTGTTGATAAGAAGGTCCTATATCTGAGCACAGACAAATATATCCTGTTAAATCTGTCTTCTTTCTGTATGGTCTTATAGGGGCTTGGCATGCAGGATTGGCATTTTCATAAGCAAGTTGCTTGACATAGTCAAGACCTGCATCAGAACTGCCAAACATACGACCAGCCGTTTTTATAAGTCTGTGAACAAAGTCAGCAAAGGGCTCATCAGGGCATTGTTTGAGTCCTGTAAGAGACATGCTGATGTCTCCCTTAACAGGCAATTTTCTACAGGCCTTAGTGGCTGCTGCCTGTATCTGAGCATAAGCTCCAGAGTCATACTGCATCTGATTGTCTGTGGTTTCATAATCACCTACTCCAGTGAGCATATCAAAAGTCCACCCATTTCCTGCTTGTTGATTTCTTGTAGCTGTCTCTTTGCAATTTTCAAAATATTCAGACTTCCAAAGCAAGAAGTCACCTCCAGTCAGGGTGGCTCTAACTAAAGTATTCCAATCCTGTGGTGTTAACCAGTTTTCTGCTATGGAGTCTAAAATAGCAAGGGTGTATGGCACTGTAGCTCCATACTGAGAAACAGCAGTTTTTAATTCTTTTATGATAGTAAAATCAAAGCCCGTGTGGTGCCTCCAGGGTTGTCCCTGGTTATCCCTTGTCTCAGTAACAGGGAAAGCACTTAGCGGAGGGGGTTTTAAATCCCTGTTGATTAAGGGAACTCCTCCTCTTGGACACTGTTTTCCAGATAGAATTTGAGGGTGAATATCCCTTTTAAAACCATGAGTACTGAGCACTGATTCATTGCCTGTCTTTAATTTTTGTAACCTGGTAATCAGAGCTTGGTATTGTTCCTCTAGATTTATTTGTTCCTCAAAATGTTTAATTTTTTCTTTAAGGTCTTGCTTTTGATCTATCACTGCCATTGCCATAGAAGCAGAGTGTGTGAGATAGGGAGGTGGATATGAGAAAACGGACTGTCCTTGTTTAAGTGGGCAGTCGGGATTAGGATATTTTGAGGCTTCCTCATTTATGAGGTCCAAATCAACTTCCTCATCATCTATTTTATTCTCGTTTGAAGGGCCTTTAAAACGAGTCAATGAAGAAACAATTTTAGGTGGAGCTTCGTTCTGATGTTGAGTTTTCTTTTTAACATCTGTGCTGCCTGCATCTGGAAAAGGACTTGTAACTTCCTCATCTTCACTCTCAAGGGAAATAAGATCTACCTCTCCCTTTTCCTCGGAGGGCTCTCCCTGAAGATCCTGTTTTGATGCTGCTTTCAAAATGTCCTCTGTCTGAGTAACTGCTGCTGCTATATCAGAATTATTTGTTGTATGTTCTAAAAGTTCCTTTATGAGACTCCAGTAAGCAAGAGTTGTACTAGGAACTTTATCTGGGCCAAACGTTCTTTGAAAATCTCCCAAAGCATCTCCCACCCTATTCCAACTTCTTATATTAATGCTTCCTTCTTGTGAGAATCATGAACAGGTGTCCTTAAGAAGGTCAAAAAACTTAAAAAGATCATTACTCTTAACCTTTACTCCCTGTGTCTTTAAAGCTTCTTTTAATTGTTTAACAAAAACTTTATGCTTACTTATTTCTTGTCCCATAGTTATGCGCTACTGTACCTTTAAGAACGGCGCTGCAGGCTCCCGTGGTGAACTTTGTTGTACTGACTTTAACTTTTTTTTCTTTTTCTTCGGCCAAACACTTACATACCTCTTCCCTCACGAATTCCCCCATATCCAAGGCCCCACATTGGGCCCCACTTGCTCCGGCCTGCAGGACATCAATGGGTACCTGGAGGGGGGTACTGGGATTGAGAGAGACAAGAGACCGGAGAAATGGAGACAAGACGAAACCTGATCAAGTCTCGTTTATTAGAGGAATAAACACAGTTAATATAAAGTACAGAAACCAATCAGAGTAAAGCATTTGATGACAAGACTAGTCTCACGCCAGAACTCCAATAAGTACGTGTAGTTGTCCAATCATGAAGCACCACGCAATCTAGTCTGATGCACATGGTATAGTCTGACAGGTGGGTAAACGGTAATGGCATGCCCCACCAACTTCTGGCAGGTGCCATCTTAGCTTAGCATGAGGCAAGGCAGGGGGCGTGACCATGAGTCAAGGCGCCTGACCATGAGCCAAGGCCGTGACCATGAGCCAAGGCACGTGACCTTGAGGCAAGGCAGTGCGGGTGACCTGCCGGCTCTGGACAATTCTTCTGTGTGACTTAGTAAAACTCCATTGTGTATGTACACCATATTATCTTTATCACTTAGTCTGTTGATGGGTATGTGGGCTGGTTCTGTAATTTGGTTATTGTGAATTGTGTTGCTATATATGCTGATATGGCTGTGTGTCTATCGTAGGCTGATTTTTGATCCTTGGATATATGTTGAAGAGCAGGACAACTGAGTCATATGTTGCTCCCTTTCCAAGTTTTGAAATGGATAGTCATACAGTTTTCCAAAATGGTTATACTAATTTGCTGTCCAACAAATACTGCATAAGTGGACATTTTCCCCACATTATTCCTTTTTTTATGTTTAAAATTTTTTTTAGATATACATGACAGTAGAGTCTGTTTGACAAATCATAACACATGGAATATGACTTCCAATTGTTGTGCTGTACATAATGTGGAGTTACATAGGACATGTATTCATATAGAAACATAAGAAAGAAATATTTGTTTAATTCTATTGTCTGTCCTATTCCCATCCACCTCCTTTCCCTTAGTCCTCCTTTCTCTAATCCAATAAACTTTTATTTTACCCTTCTACCCCCAAATGATCTGACTGATATTTGGATTCTCACAATATTTTGATAAATACTAGTGTAAGGGGAGTGAGATAAAAATTTTCATTTCATTCTTTTTGAATCAGGTCACTCTATGTGGATTTTTCTGTGTTTTATATTCCATTGGTCTTACGGTCTGTTCTGGTGCCAATAGAATTCTGTTTTTATAATAAAACTCTACAACATAAATGGATATCTGTTACTGTGATGCTTTCAGCATCACTTTTCTTAAATTTAGAATTTCTTTGCCTTTTCTATGACTCTTGTTTGTCAAAATAAATTTTAGAACTACTTTTCTGTCAGTGTGTTGTGGAGAATATCACTGATTGGGATTGTATTGACTCTATTGCTCTAGGTTTGTATAAAATTTTTGATTATTAATTTTATTTATTCAAGAACATGGGAACTAGTTCTAACTGCTAAGGTCTTCTTCCATTTTATTCCTTGAGTGTTCTGCAGTTTTCATTGTTGATGTCTTTCTCCTCCCAGGTTAGATTTTTTTTCCTAAATAATTTTTTAGGGTATTGTGATTGAGATATTTTTTCCAATTTCTTTAGCAGTAGGTTGATTCTTGAAATATAGGAATGCTATTGATTTAAGTATGTTGTTCTTGTATACAGCTCCTTTGGTAAATTTGTTTATCAGCTAGAAATGTACTAATGTAGCATTTTAAATCTTCCACATAAAGGTGTATATCATCATGAGCAAACAGACAAGTGGACATCTTTTTTTCTGTGTGCGTGCCGTTAGATATCTTCTCTTGACTGATAACTCTGGCTTGAACTTCAAGTTGAATAGGAATGGTGAGAGCTTATATCCTCATTTTTTTCTGTTTTTAGAGAAAATGCTTTGTTTTTTCTGTCTTCAGTATGAGGTTGGCATTGGCTTTCTCATACACATCTTTTACAATATTGAAAAAATTTTTACTATCACTAGTTCTCTAGACTTTTAAACACCAATGGATGCTGGATATTGTCAAAAGACTTTCCTGTATCTGTTGAGATAATCAGGTAAATTTGTATTTAAATCTGTTTATGCAGTGAATTACACAGACACACAAACATAGTAATATGTAAAAAAGTACTACATATGATAATATAAAACATTATTTTTTGGTAGTGTGAATTTAACCTAGGGATGATTTGCTGACTAGCAGCATATGACACTAGCAACTTTTCATATTTTATCATTGCATTATTTTTTTATTATCATGGGATTTATTGTTACATATCCAAACATCCATCCAATATAAAAATATGCAGAATCATTGTTCAGTGTTTCCCTTTTCCTTTCCTTCTCCATAACCCAGGTCCCTTTCCTCCTTTATATTTGTTTTTTTAGGCATATGTGACAGTAGAGTATATTTTGAGACACTTCACATGCATGGAATATATCTTGTCCTAATTGAGATCCCATTTTTGTGGTTGTACATGATGTGGTCATGTATTCATAGATGTATATAGGAAAGTTGTGTCCAAATCATTTGAATGTCTTCTACTTCCATGCTACTCCCTTACCTTCATTCCCCTTTGTCTAATCCAATGAAGTTGTTTTTCTCTCACCACCCTTTATTGGGTGTTAGCATCTACATATGATAGAGAATATTTGACCTTTGGTTATTTGAGCCTGGCTTATTTCATTTAGCAGGATTATCTCTAGTTCTATCCATTTACTGGCAAATGGCATAATTTCATTTTTCTTTATGGCAGAGTAATATTGTATTGTGCATGTATACTACATTTTCTATATCCATTTTTCTGTTGAGGGGCACCTAGCATGGTTCCTTAACTAAACTCTTGAGAAGTGAACTCCTATAAGAATTGATGTACTGATCTTAAATCCTTTGGATATATATTGATGAGTGGGATAACTGATTCAAATAGTCATTCCATTCCAAGGTTTCTGAGGAATCTCCATGCTTCTTTCAGACTGGTTGTACCAATTTTCAGTACCAATATATGAGTGAAAATTTCCTCCCACATTCTCATTAACATTTATTATTACTTGCACTTTTGAAAAATTGCCATTCTGACAGGAGTTGAAAAGAATCTCATTGTAGTTTTAATTTGCATTTTCTTAAATGTTGGAGATATTGAACATGTTTTCATATTTTTTGAGAATTTTTATTTCTTCCTTGAAATTCCTGCTAAATTCCTTTGCTCATTTAATGGTTGGATTATTGCATGTGTTTGTGTGTGTTAGGTTTTTTGAGTTCTTTATATATCCTAGATATTAATGCTCTACCTGAAGTACAGGTGGCAAAAATTTCTCCCATTCTGTAGGCATTCTGTTCACATTCTTATTTTCTTTGCTATGGAACATATTTACTGTGATGTCATCCCATTTGTTGATTATTGATTTTACTTCTTGTGCTTTAGAAATTTTCTTGAGGAAGTTAGTTTCTAAACTGAAATGGTGTACAATTTGGGCTAAAATTTATTCTACTAAGCAAGGAATCTCTGGTTTAATATCTAGGTCCTTGACCTACAATGATTTTAGCTTTATGCAGGTTGAGGGATAGAGGTTAAATTTTACTCTACTATACATGGATTTCCAGTTTACCTAGCACCATATGATAGTCTATCTTTCTCCAGAGTGTGTCTGACACTTTTTTATAGTATGAGTTACTGCATATGTCTAGGTTTGTTTCTGTGACTTCTACTTTGTTCTGACTGTTTTTATGTCTGTTGTGGTGCCAAAAACATGCTGTTTTTGTTACTATAACTCTGTAGCATAAATTAAGGTGTGACGTTGTTCTGCCTCTTCCTTCATTTTTCTAAGCATTGCTTTAGTTATTCAGGGCCACTTGTTTTACCAAATAAATTTTATTACTGACTTTTCTATTTCTATGAAGAAAATCATTGAAATTTTTATAGGAGTTGAATTAAATCTCTGTATTGCTTTTGGTAGTATGGCCATTTTGGCATATTTATTCTGCCTGTCTATGAACATGGGCAGTCCTTCAACCTTCTAAGGTCTACTTCAAATACTTTCTTTAGTGTTCTGTAGCTTTCATTGTAGAAGTTCTTTCACCACTTTTGTTAGATTGATACCAAAGTATTTTATGAGGTTATTATAAATTTAATAGTTTCCTAATTTCCTTTCAGATGATTCATCAAAAATGTAAAGAAATAATATTGGCTTATGGGTATTAATTTATATCCTGCTAATTGGCTAAATTTCTTAAGGAGTTCTAGAAACTTTCTGTTGGAGTTTTTGGGTCTTCTAAATAAAGAATCATATCATTGGCAAATACAGATAGGTTAAGTTCTTCTTTTCCTATTCATACCTCTTTACTGTCTTTCATTTTTTAAATTGCTGCAACTAGGATTTCAAGTACTATATTGAATTGAAGTGGTAAAAAATTGCATGCCTGTCTTATTCCAGTTCCTAGCATGAATAATTTCAAATTTTCTCCATTTATAATGATAGTGGCCATGGTTTTAGCATATATAGCATATATAGCCTTTACAATGCTGAGGAATGTTCTTACTATCCCTACTTTATTTAGTATTTTGAGCTAAATGCATGCTGAATTTTCTCAATTGCTTTTTCTTCACCTATTGTGATAATCATGTGATTATTGTGCTTATGTTTATTTATGTGATGAATTATGTTTATTGGTTTCTGTATGTTGAATCACCCTTACATTCCTGGCATGAACCTCACTTGATCATGGTGCTCTATCTTTTTAATATGTTTTTGTATGCATTTTGCCAGTATTTTAATTAGATTTTTTTGGGGGGTGCTAGGGATGGAACTCAGGGCCTTGTGCTTACAAGGCAAGCACTCTACCGACTGAGCTGTCTCCCCAACCGCTAATTAGAATTTTTGTATCTATGTTTATCAGGGATATTTGTCTGAATTTTTTTGCTTTATGTATCTTTGTCTAGTTTTGGTATCATGGTGAAACTAGGACTATAGAATGAGTTTGGAAGTCTTTCCTCCTTCTCTGTTTCATGCAATAGTTTGAGAAATATTGGTGTAAAATCTATGAAGGTCTAGAAGGATTTCATTGAGAATTCCTCTGGTCCCAGGATTTTTTTGTGGTAGGCTTTTGGTGCCATATTCTATTTCATTATTGAAATTGGTGTGTTTCAATTTTCTGTGTCCTCCTGCATTAATTTGTATAGGTTATATTTCTCTAGAAATTTTT
Source organism: Sciurus vulgaris (assembly GCF_902686455.1). Classification (NCBI taxonomy): domain Eukaryota; kingdom Metazoa; phylum Chordata; class Mammalia; order Rodentia; family Sciuridae; genus Sciurus; species Sciurus vulgaris. Next base: position 4,294,553 of record NW_027632759.1, on the reverse strand, counting down.
TGATATTTTTATGTTTTTCCATTTTTATTATAGTATAGACTTTCAAAATTTTTTCTATCATTTGTATTTCAATAGTGTCTGTGGCGATATTTAATTTTCAAAATAAATTTTGAGTTTTCTCTCTTTTTTCTTTAGTTTTTACATTTTGAAACTGAGGTTGTGGTTCAGTGGCAGTGCACCTGTCTAACGTGTGAGGCACTGAGTTCGATTCTCTGCACCACATATTAATAAATAAAATAAAAATCTATGAACAGCTAAAATATTTTTAAAAAGAAAATTTTACACTGCCATATTTATTGAATCACATTTTTGCTGTATAATGATATTGCTCAATATCTTTAAGAACTGTCAGAAAGATGTGTCAGAAATGTCTCTCCTCCACTATATATTTCTCAGTGATAGTCCTTTACACTCATCAATACTAAGCTTATTTACATAGTTCAAAATTTCTAATATAGTCTCAATACCTAAATATTCATATATTTTTTAAACAAGATATGTTTGTTGGATTATTTTTCACTTTGCAGTCACTCTGGAATATTAAAAATAAGGATCTCATAAATAAAATCTGCTGTGCAATTCACTCAGTAGTTAGGGCCACTCCAACCCCTCCATTATTCATTTTGCCCCCAAAATATCCCCACACCTTATAATTAAAATCTTTAAGCACTTGTGATGTGTGTATGAAGCATCACTTGAGTACTTTCAAATGATATACAGTTCTTTATGTAAAACAGATATTTTGTGATCACATTTACCTTAAAATATAATTATATTCAAATAACCTGACATATCATACCTTAGCAATTACAAAACCAGGGATTTGACAAATGGTAATTCATAATTTAAACAAATATAAAATGCTAAATATGTGAATCATTGTTCTGTTTAAGTCTAAATGTTCTTTTTAAGAGTGCAGAAAAACTCAGGTAATGACTTTACTTTTTTTAATTAACTTAACTAGCCCACAGTACAGTATCCTAAATCATAAAATTCAAATCCAAGGAGAAGTATGTGACTGCACAGCTTTCCAGAGGGATGTGTATGCCTGCACAACACATCAACTCCAACCAGATTCTTAGGGCTTTAGCATTTCTGCATTGAGCTGATTATAACAATTTCCCATGGGTGTTCAGAAACATTCTCCAAGGTCCAGAGTTTCCTGGTGACAACCACCTGAGCTGTTTCTGGACAATGTTGGTGATAAATGAGTTGCCTAGCTACACTTCTCCACCCCACCCACAACCAGACAGTTTTACAGGATGCAGGAGTCATCAGTTCCCAAGAGAATACATCCTAATATGCAGTTCCTTAAATATTTATATTTTCCTAAAAGTCTTCTAATATGTGAAGTCTTCATTTAAATATTTAATACTTTGTTAACTATAGTTTTATGTTTCAGAATACAGAAAGTTTTAACATTGGTCACCAGAGTATATGATTTTAATAAAACTTGTAGTATAAAAGGAAATGTACCATATTATTCATTGTTTGTATCTAGAGATAAAATCTAGAGATTTTAAAGCCTGAGTTCAGTAACTATGGAAGATACTCAAACTGGTTTACCATTGAAAGAATTTCTACCAGAAAACTTTTATTAGGCCGATATATAAATCTGTTATTTTTATTCTTATCATTCTTACTCTAATGCACTACATTTGAAGCATTGGGAAACACTGATGTTTCATTTCCATTTTTCTCTCCATCCCTCCCCCTACCATGCACTACCTTTCTCATTTTGTTTTAATGCTGCATAAATATGTATTCTCTTATGTCTCTTTGCTTTGGATGCAGGTTGTTGAGCTATCAAAAGTTGTTGCTTTTCTTATCAGTAGACAGCTGACTACTTTAAATTATTAGATCCTGAAATACCTTTTCTTGCATGTGTAAAATAAAATTATTTCATCTAAAAATAAAATAATGGAAACTATCAAAGTTATGTCCATGTGGACTAGTTGAAAGGCAGGTTTTGTTGTTTCTATCATTACTATTTTTCTTCCTAATATTTACATGGAATTCTTGAAGATTTTACACTTTTGGAACATCTGAATCTGATGATATCTGAAACTCATTATTCCATTACTCAACACTATAGCCCCAATCTAACATTTTTTATCTGATTCTTGGAAAATACTTAGCTAAACAGACAACACTTTATTTTTCACTCAGCATTTAACTCATACATAGGAAGGACTTATTCTGTCCTGCCTAGGAAGCCACAGTTTTATAGAATATATAAGTGAAATGAGGCTGACACCTACAGAACAGTATAATTAGTGCTATACAATTAATCTTCAAGGAGCCATGAGAGAACACCAGAGAAGAAGTTACCTCCTTGAGAATTGCCATGGAAGACAGGAAACCACAAATCCTCAGTCCAATAACAAAGAATGCAATATCTATACTCATATATAGGGTTAGTACTGGAAGAACTTTCTATCCCACATTTAATAACACTCCCTACTTTATGAGGATAGGAAATAATTGTTCATTAAAATAAGTTATTTTATTCAAGTGAGCAATCCACTGACTAGGTTAAAACTCATATCCCAGTAATTTCACCATTAAACTTTCTTGCATTATCTCACACATGAACTTTTGGACAACACTTCATATCTGAATCATAACAGATTTATTAATTTAGCTGTCAACACTGTAAAGTAGAGCACAGGGATGAACAAGCAAGGGTGTAGACAGGAACTTCTATACTAGATTCTGGAATCAGATGGTATCCACAAATACCTCCACTGGCTTTTACGGTCACTGAAATGCCACCATGATAACCCACCACGAGGTTAAGTTGAAGCCTCTCTTGACCAGGGATTTATTTGGTAGCCTCTGGTCACTTACTATTCCACAACAAGCATGTACTAACACCCACTGCAAGTCCCACTAAACCAGACTCTGTAAGCAATAGCAGATTCCTGAATAGAATCAATGTAGGCACTGAAATAGTTGTGATAACTCTACTACAGATGTGAGCATAGCTGTCTGCCTCAGTGGTTAGTTGTCTGTCAGGGCAATGGTTACACCCACAAGACATTGGTCCTGTCTATGGGTATTTTTTATTTTCAAAAATTGCAGAGGACAATGCTTGGCATTGTTCAGGGATGCTACAAAACACATCATTATGAACAGGGAAACTTCTCAACACAAAGAAGCATCTGGTATTTCATGTTAAACATGCTGAAATTCACAAACCCTGGTCTACATCATAAATGCTACTCAAGAAGGCACTGGGCCTTCTGTAGTTCATCAATTTGTCCCAGTACTTCAGGAACAGTGAGTGTCTCATAGTGGGTGGGGAAGGAAGACAAGGAAAAAATGTAAGGGGGAGAGGGAGACACACAGCCAATTCTCAGGAGAAAATTAAAGCTTGGGGGCAGGAGAAATACTAAATTTCACCTGATCCTCACACTACAGTCTATCTGTCAAAGAGTTTGACCATTCTTCCAAAATTTTCCTGTCCAAGTCTAGTTGTTGATGTCAAGCCAGATGTTTCTCCTTGAATGTCAGGCAAGAGTCCTTCTAAGCAGTAACCTCCAATTGAGAAAGTTGTCTTTTCTACTATCCCAAACATGCACAGTGGGTCAAAGAGCACTACACCAGCATGTACATGAAACATACACACACACACATTAACGTGCAGGATCATTTGATTCCACTGGCCCATGCTGGAGCTGATGACCTGAGAAGGCCTCATGCCAGCTGCAAGGAAAACCTGTAGACTTCTGAACTTGTACATTTCACAGTGGTTAGTGCAGTGCTTCATTTTTTTTTTCCTTCCAAATAGCCATCAGAGAAAATATAAGCTCCAGTGAGAAAAAATGTCTTTCAAAGTCTGCCCAAAACCCTCTTTTCTCTGAAGTCTGTCCTTGTCCCAAGCATCTGAGCTTGCTCCAGGCAGCATCTCTGGGAGACAGATTAAGGATCAAAGGACAGTCTGTTGGGGTTAATTTGCATTCTATGCTGTGCTTAGCAGGCTTTATTTCAAACTGGAAAACTATATTTCAAGTCGAAAGTACTAAAACAAAGTGTACTAATTCTGTGCAGTCACCCAAAAGTCTGTTTGGTGTCTGTGAAGCAAGTGATCTGGAAGACCATAAACACAGGTCCTGGTCTGGAGGGACCAGAGAGCAGACTTGTTAGGAGCACCTGCCGAGTTACAATTTCTTCCTTTCTGGGGACCGAAAGTGCTTTATTAACTATGCCAATTACTCTTGGTTCTTTGTTTCTTTGACATCGTGTCTTTCCTGAATCTGAAGGGCATAACTTCCTTGACTGTTTATTTCATGAGTGTGTGTGTGTGTGTGTGTGTGTGTGTGTGTGTTTGTATTTCTGTGCACACACACACACACACACGTGCACATTGGGAATGGAAATTTGGATTGAACCCAGGAGCATTCTTTAACTGACCCAAAACTTAACTAGATCCCTAGCACCTTTTTAAATTCTTTTGATGCAGGGTCTCACTGAATAGTTCAGGCTGGCCTGAAATTGTGATATTTCTGCCTCAGTTCCTTGAGTCACTTGGATTACACACATATACCACTATACCCAGGGCATGCCTTCCTGGAGATAGCTATTTCCTAGAGAGTCATTCATCTCCCCAGCATGTTCACCTTACCCAAGCTAACTGCTCTGATTCCCACACCACCAATCCCATCAGGTTCAGGTACCAGAGACCCAGGGATGGCCCTTGTTGCTTAGAGCAGACTTAAATATTAGAAACACACTAATCCTAAAACTACTTATGCTGCATCATCTTTCTTCCTGCACAAATAAAATGAAGACTCTTTCCTATGTTTTTTCTCATCTTCCACACTATCAGCCTCCTGACCAACCCTGATGCTTTGCACATGGCCTGGAACATTTGTTTGAGGAAACTGTAGCAGGCTGTGAAAACAAAATCTGTTTTTGTAAGTCTTACCATACCAGATTAAAACATATTCAAGGTACCCTTAAAACAATGTCAACTTGCAAAGCTTCTCAAAAGACCCAGGGCTGTTGCATCCATAGCCTAACCCCTAAGCCTGGGTCATGGGGGGCATCTATCCTCTGCTTTCTATTAGGTTCTCCCCATCTTAATTCTGAGGAAAAGGAAGGGCTGCCAGAGGTGGGAATAGAGGAAGGCCACTGCACCTCCCAAGAGAGAAATGTGAAAGCACTATTCCTGTTCCAAACACTCTCTACTGTTATGGCTGCAAGCTTGGGCCACAGAAAAGACACAGAGCTGACAAAGCCCACAATCAACTGGAGCATTTACCCTCCCAATGGACACTTTAAAGCATCAATAAGTCAGGTCATTTATTTTTCTGGGTGTCACTAAATTCACATTAGACCTCCCATGAGAAGAAATTAGCCTGTTGTGATTTTATGACCTCTCCTCCTCCTGGCTGGTATTATTAGGGTCTGTGACTAGAACTCTGCTACCCTCAGAACTCAGGACTATGGAAAAATGGTCAGTTTGCCATGAATGGGAATTAGGACTTGTAAAATTCTAAAGGACTTTCCTGATAAAATATCATGATTATTATTCCCTTATGTTAATTACTCTGGCTGCTTATCCCTGTCTGGATACTGCAGGATCATTGTTCTAAGCACACTGACACCTTAGGGACTCTAAAGGGACTAAGAAGCTTGCAGCCTGGCTGTGGTGTTCCTAGGTGCCTGCAGGAAAGTGCACTCTTGCCATCTAGTGGTACAGAGGGGCAACTGCAGGAATCTACACACCAGAATCTTTCATATAAAAAAAAAACTTAGTCCTCCCAATCGTGCTCACAGGGCAGTAACATGGCTTTTGGAGTTTCTAAAACAACAGATTACTTAATGCTTCCTCCTACAGAAGAAATATAATAGCCAACACGTTTACAGGGTTTTGACTATGAGACTTGGGTGGAGTAGAGAACCTTAAAGGGGACAGTAGACAGGATTTTCTGGATTCCTGGGCACTAGGGAACTGTGTATGCAGCCCCTTGGTTCTCAGGTCCTGTCTACCTGGACTGGAACTGTCCAAAAAAGAAAGCCAATTTTTCCTCTGGCATCAGTCATAATAAAACATTTTTTTTATTAAGTCAGTCAGTGAGGTCATAATAAAACATTTTTTTTTAAGTGGTGAAAAAGATCCTGTTTTTGGAATAAAAGACAAAAACAGGTGGTCAGCCCCAAGTGTGCACCTGGGGCGATTTTGAAAATTAGGATTCTTGGGTCCAATACTGTACGTCTGCGATTTGGCCTGAGAATCTGCATTGCTATGAGTTCTCTGGTAAAACTCATATTGTTCCAGAACCCACTCTTAGAAGCTCATCTTAACCATAGTGTGACTTAGACTGTTCTTTTATTTCTTCAGTGAGAGGAGATTGAGAGATGTGAGTTGTGAGAACACGAGGTTATGAGAATAATTTTATAAAGTGGGCTCAATGTACTGATTCACATAAGCTTTCCTTTTCAAGAAGTAATTTACCTACATCCCTGCCTGGCCTAAGTGGACAGGGTATGTCCCATTGCTCAGAAAACTACCTGTTTTGGAAGGAACAATGCAAGGTCTAAAATAATGTCTACAAGTTGGGCCCAAGTTAACTGGAAGAGGAAGAATTATGTGAACCTTTCCACAGACCAGGTTCCAAAACTCAGGAAGATAAGAGTAATTCCTTCTAATAGTAAAATCTGTAAGAATTTATGGTTAAGAATTCAATGAGAACCAGTCAGCATGGGCCAAAGCTACCTCAAGCTGTTATGCAGTGGGGACTTGAAAGTCTGAAATCATCCAGCTGTCAGTCAAAATTCAAGATTTGGCCCTTGGTGGGACTCTCTGGAAACTTCTCTGGGACTCTCCAAGAAAAATAGATTGCAGAAGAGGCACAGAATCTCTCTCATTTCTTAGATGACCCACTCTCTCCCTTGAGAGTGTCTCTTTCCTTTGTTTTATCCATTCAGTAAACTCAAGCCTGTTAATCTGAGTGACTTGTCTGAAATCTCTCTGACTTGGTCACAAAAATCAGAGTTTGAAGGGGGAGTTCTTAGCACTGCCTCAATTTCCCAGAAGTCATAAAACCTATTATATTAATTTGAAAAATTTTATTCAACATTGGTATTGCTCCAGATAAACTGTCAAGATTTCTGAGACTTCAGTCAATGTTGCATGGGCATTGAGCCTTGACCCTGACCTCAGGGAGTTTACAACCAAGTGTGAATGTTCATAAGTGAATGCTTTGTTGCTTCTCTAGCATTGTAATAGAATTCAAGGTCAGCAGATTGTGCTGCCAGCCATTGCCACAGTTCTCTTTTTTAAAATTCATTTTTATTTTAAACAAATGGGATACATATTGTTTCTCTGTACATGAAGTAGAGGCATACCATTTGTGTAATCATACATTTACCTAGGGTAATAGTTTTTGATTCATTCTGTTATTTTTTCTCCCTCCCACCCCTCCCACCCCTCTTATCCCTCTATAGAGTCACTCCTTCCTCCATTCTTGCCCCCCTCCCACCCCCATTATATGTCATCAACCACTTATCACTGAGTCATTTGTCCTTTGGTTTTTTGAGATTGGCGTATCTCACTTAGCATGAGATCTCACCAATTTCATCCATTTCCCTGCAAATGCCATAATTTTATGTTTTTTTTATGGCTGAGTAATATTCCATTGTTTTTATATATATATACCATAGTTTCTTTATCCATTCATCAATTGAAGGGCATCTAGGATGGTTCCACAATCTGGCTATTGTGAATTGAGTGGCTATGAACATTTTTGTGGCTGCATCTCTGTAGTAGGTTGATTTTAAGTCCTTTGGGTATAGACCAAGAAGTGGGATAGCTGGGTCAAATGGTGGTTTCATTCCAAGTTTTCTATGGAATCTCCACAAATCTTTGCCACTCATACTTCAGATAGAGCACTAGATTTCCAGAATATATAAAGAACTCAAGAAACTCGACACCAAGAATACAAATAACCCAATCAACAAATGGGCTAAGGAAATGAACAGATACTTCACAGAAGAATATCTACAAGCAATCAACAGATATATGAAAAAATGTTAAACATATTTAGTAATAAGAGAAATGCAAATCAAAACTACCCTAAGATTCCACCTCACCCCAATTAGGATGGCGATTATCAAGAATACAAGGAACAATAGGTGTTGGTGAGGATGTGGGGAGAAAGGTACACTCGTACATTGCTGGTGGGGTTGCCACAGTACTCTGTGTCTTCTTTTTCTCTCTTCCTGCTGCCTGCATCCCCCATAGGACTACACCAGGGAATTTCTTCATCAGCAATGTTTAAAGCTGATATTGACATGCTTGTTAACACTAGGATAAAATTATAGTCATGGTTTTCTTACTCTCATTGCTTCTTGTTGGGACTGCTACTTGAACTGGTCAGAAAATCCTAGGAGAGAGTGGGCCCTGTCTGCCATGATCAAGAGTCTGTGCTAGCTTTTGGCTCAACACCTGATCTGATGTACCTGATAGGGATGGCCTCATTAAATGAGCCCCAATAAGCCAAGAGTGTACTGACCTCAAGTTTTGACTCCCAGAGGCACATGGCATGCCACAGTAGGGAGGATCTTGGGTGCATTTGTTACTAGTCTAAGCTTGGCTTCACTAGGGAAATGGCCTTTAGGAAAATGGCCTTAGCTAAGTAAAAGGCCTATCTCTCTCATCAAAACCTGAAGACTAGTCCTAGATACTATAAGCCTACACTTAATGGGGGAAAGTGTGACTTCTGGCCCCATGATGTTGCATTTTTTTCTTCTGCTACTGGATCCCTTCCCTCTTCTCATCCCACTGGATTTTAGATAACTCTTTATGGGCATTAATGGAATCCTGGCATTTGCTTTACATTTCCTAGTGAATCCCTTAAGAGAATCATTGTTCCCATTTCATAAATGGAGCACAACTTGTCACTAAATTACCTTGGATACTGTTAATGAAAAGCAAAAATAAAAATTACTGATAAGGAACATAGAATCAAATTGATGTCATCATAGCCTGATGATAAAATCACTTTAGGTACATTATCGTGTATCTGAATTACTACCCAAGTGGAGGCCACCAAAATTATCAGAGATTGAGAGTAAAGTAGACATTCTGGGTGATACACAGAGGAGCAGAGGGAACTACACCCACCATCCCCATTCAGCAAAGTTGTAGAGATCCCAGGGAGCAGGGAGTCTCGAGGTCTCCCACATTAACTATGGCAAAGAGAAAAAGAATGCATTTTAGTGGATCAGTGAGAGTCTTTATATATTTTTCTATTGGCACATCTACGGAGTTATTTACACAGTTATGAAAGTCTGGAATCAGCTTTCCTGGACTCACAGTGAAAGTTAATTTTTTTTTTTTTTTTTTTACACAAAGTGAGAGACCCTTGAGCCCTTTTTAACAATGAATATTCTCTGTATCATGTGACTTTTAACATCATAGAAACTTGGGGAGGAAGATAGCACAGAGAGTTCCTGTTAGAAACAAGTCAGTTCTGTTTGCATCAAGATAAGCAGGCCAGGGCGAGTAGTTCAAGATGATCTATTTTCCCTTGAAAAGCACAGAGTGTTCAACTGCAATTAAGGATGCTCATGTGGGCAGTGCCTTTGTAAACTTTGTAGAGGCAGCTGAGTGACCACTGACCAATATCCAGGTGACTGGCCTGGAACATGGGTGGGTAACCAGGTTGACCAGGATTTGTGCAAGACTGCCATCATGTGACCACTGGAGATGTTCTTCACTAGTGAGCTAGTGAGCCCAGAAATAGCTTGGTTTTACACCCTTCTGAGCTGATAGGTATATTCTGAAATGAATTTGACTTTCTACCTTCAGTCAGAATGCAGGATCAAGATATAGATTAAACTCACTTAGAGGAAAATAAGGTTTGATGTTGCCATCCAAACTCAAATCTTCTCCAGAGCACCTGCAGACCTCCAATGAGCCTCCACCAAAGTGGGCAATAGTGCATTGACAAATTCCCAAGAGACTGAAAGTCCATCCCTGTTTGTATAATTTTGGATTGCTAAAGAGATGACAAATCAGCACTCCAAAGGAAACTTTTGAGAGGTTTTATTATGGAAAGAGGCCCAGGTAATTAAACTTTGAAGAAATGATAATTTATTAGCACTAGAACCCAAAAGAATGTAGATCTCCGATAACCAGTCAAACACATTCTAGAGAAATTTCCTTGTTCAGCTCATGTTAAGAAAGATGTGCAAGACATCAATTTTTTTTATGTATCCAAACCTTCAAAGGTTTAAGGCACAAAAATATCCAGAATAGGAACATTTTTAGATATTGACTCAGTCCTCACACTAGACCCATATGGCCACTAACCTGGAGGCACCCACAGGTGAACAGAGTGGCCCAGAGAAGAACAATCCAGGCAAGTCCTCATCTGGAATCATATCTGAGAAATATTTTTACATTCTCCTTCTATGTCTGTCTATAGGGCATAAGAATAGCAGGGGATCTGCAATGATAGGAGCTGAATATTCCATGTAAAAGCTGTGGTAGAACTTTCATATTTGTGTTGCTGGACATGACTGGTAGGGTGGATACTTAAGTACTGGGTACTAGATTTTTCTACTCAAATATATATCCAAGGACTTTATTCTGTAATGCAGTGTCACCAACATATTGAGGCTTATGCATATATTTATAACTAACTAATCTGGGTATAAAAAATTCATTGGGGAGTGTCCCTGTGAAATTAGCCAGAATGGTCAGAGTTTATTATTTATTTTCCTACATTTAAGACAATCTCTTCATAGAGTTTCATGCAAATATTCATGGAGTTACTTATTAATTATCCTTGGGGAGAGATCAAGTGCACCAAAAATCCAACACTGATATCTCTGGCCTAAGGTTAGATGAAACTTCTGGAGAATGGTCTCAACAGGTGGGAATTGGAGATTGTCAAGAAAGATCCAGGACAAATATCCAAGTATGGGGGTTTTCCTAAACCCTTTTTCAGGAATTTACCACTTGAATGACCTACATTCTCATTTCCAAAGAAATATAGACTGTATTACTCTCCCTGGCAAATTAATAGTTGTAAATCTACATGAATTTAGAAATAGAACAAATTTCCCCATCATTTTCAATGTTCACTTGTCACTGAATATTTATTTTCTGTTGCTACTGGTTTTGTTTTAGCTCCCTGGCCCACAAAGCCCATGTACCTGTCATCTCCACTGTATATCTAGTTCTTTTAGAAGATGTAAAAAATAACCTTTCCTAGGAAAGTATTAACACAAAGAGGAGAAAAGTTTGCACAAAGTAATGAGGTAAAAGTAGCCCACAGGTTTTTCATCACTGTACCATACCAAAAAACAAATCTCTATAGCCCCATCAGGTAAGGAGTGTGTCCTCAATGTCTTTATAATATTCCAGTATTAGATTTCATTTCTTGAAGTAGTTCAGTCTTTCAATGCTGGTGGATGTGATGTCATTTATTTGTACCTTCATTCACTCATGCTGCAGGGACAGTGTATATGTGTCCTAGTGGGCTCCATCAATATCATTGGACTGTCATAAAAATGGCACAAATTGGGTTAAACAGAAATTTATTTGGGTTGATTGCAGAGTCTCTATATCGTGGTGTTTCCTGGAATGGTTTTCTTCGAGACTCACTCTTTGATAAGTATATTACCATCTTCTGACTCTGTTTGCAAGCCATTTTTTTCTAAACTTCTGTGTCCTTATTGATTTTTTATAAGAAGATTAGAATTTACACCAATTAACTGGATTAAAATTAATCAAGTATTTAGGGGCCATATATTTCAATGGAGTTGCAAGGTATTTGGAATATCAAAATTTGAGATTTCAAATGGTAATATAGACTAGTTGGCTGTTGAAGACAGACTCCCAGAAAAGGGAATAATTAGTGAAGGGATATGCACATGCAAAAATTTACTAGTTACATGCAGATTGCTTCACAGATGAGCTGCTTTAGTTTCATTGGCACAAGAAATCTCTGACTGTAGCAGATTCTTCAGCCAGGATTCTCTGGGTTTTGGCATTTACAAAAGTTATTTTTCTTGTTAATCTCTTGTCCATAGTCTAAGTTTGGCTAGTGCTTAACCATTTTCTGACATATCATTTTATTTCAGAAATATTACCTTTTTATCATAGGCACTCATATCATCCACATGCCCAAGCACAATATGTCAATGCTTCCTGTTGGAAATCCAGAATCCAATGATCTGATGTTTCATGGTACTGCCAATAATTATATGTTCCTCCTTGGCCTCCTTTTGCTCTATGCTCTCAATAAAAAATCACTGCTCCTTGACTCTATAGCCCATGCCCCACTTTGACTTGAAAACATAGGGCTTGGTGGTATTTTACATCCCTCTTGGTCAGCCTGTTCTATAATTAATAAACCCTGATTTAACTTTCCACTCATTTGACATCAACCTATATTTTCATATGTAAATGGGTGTTCAGATGAATTCCATCTAGTGTTTGCTCTTGATGTAAACTGCATCAGTATTCCCTGGTTTTTGGAGTGGGGGCCCCACGATGATACATGTATATGAGAATGTTCTGTTTTTGTTATGCTATGTAATACACGGGACTGGATTTCATGTACATATATCACAAATTCTGCTGTTTTGAATAACTGTCACTTTCCAAGCCTGATGAGAATAGGAAATATTTCAAGAGTCTTGTGATCGGTTGGAACTATTTTGACTTTGGAAACAGACACAGATCTTCCTAAGTCCCAGCCCACCTGTTTATTAATTGTGGGAGTAGGTACACAGAAGGAAACAGCTATTACAACTTGGCCATTATGTCTGACCCCAAACTGCCAAATAAGTTTGCATTTCATATATGGAAACAGTAGAGTCAGGGCCATGGAATATTGCTGGCTATGTTTCCCTAACCCCTAAGAAACCCATGTTGTTTTTTCTGCTGTATGATATCTGCAATGTGAAAAATCTGTGGCCAGTATGAAGTGAGAAAGAATGATCTTCTTTTGGACACTTCCTGGTTGGAGCTTCCTCTTCCCACTCAGGGTATAGTTTCATCTAACTTTAGGTCTGAAGAGAAATATTATTGGGGAACTTTATCCCTCAACACTAGCATTTAAAGAAATAGATCACACTCTTTAAGTCTCTGACAACAGGGGACCTGTTGTCAAACGTGGAATATGGCTACTGTCAAATGAGAAATGATGGAGAGAGTCAAACTTGAGGGTGTAGATCCAAAAGCACATATACTTCATTCATAGTATTTTATAAGTCACATAAAGGTAATATTCTTGAAAGGCTGTTTATGGTCTGAATATCAATTTCAACTCTTTCATTTTATACTATCAATACTAGAAATATTTAACTTACTTTTGCACCTTAGGTGTTGTTTTCATTGGATAATATTGCCTTAAGGGGTTGTTCCCATTCAAAGTTTGTCTGTCTCTTAACAAGAACAGAGAGTAGAAAAGTTCAGTAACATTTTATAGTAATTGTCATATTAATTTCATTCTTGAATAATATACTGGCACACATAATCCACAAAATGAAATGACCTTGTGCGTTATGTTAAATGGAAATGTTCTGCTGGTTGCTCTATATCCCATTTCTGGAATAAAATATCACCTTAAAATATCAGCAGCCTCAGGCTTTGGGGAGCAATTTCCAAGACTAAAAAAAAAAAAAAAAAAAAAAGGCTACAACCAAGAACCTGTCGTTCTGGCCTTATTCATGCCTGGATTGGATATTATGCACTGTAACTCACAAAGAAGGATCCCTGACTCCAGGGGCAAGTCTGAGACCCTGTCTAATCAGGAGCACTTAGATCTGTCCGATGCTGTGTGCTGCCAGGGAGGTGGAGGTGGATTTCTGCCACATTCCACATTTCCCCGGAGTCCACTATATCAGCCATTAGGCTCTGGGCACTCACTCCTGCTTTGGAGTCCCATGTTGCTCTTTTGTGCATGGGCCGAAGATCCCTAGGGACAAGGACTTACTCCTGAGCAGCAGGAAATGGTGAGTGGGCATTGGCATCATGAGCATGGGGAGGGATACTGTTGGAACTGTGGGACTGGCTGTGAAGGAACTGGAGCTGGCAGACCCATAATCTCTGCAGTCTCTGGAGTCTGCAGGCCTGAGACCTCCTGTGGAGCAGTGCAGCCCACACTGATGATTGACAGGTTGGGCCCATTATCGTGATCAAATCTCCACATGCCATTTTCTGTGGGAGAGCAGATGCGGTCTAAAGGGACCTTGCTTCCTCCTGAGCTAGCTAATTCTGTTTTACTTTTCCTTTATTTGTTGTATGTGTTGCTGGAAGTTGAACCTTCGGATACTTTACTACTGAGATATAACCCTAGTTCTTTTTATTTTTTATTTTGACACAGGATCTAAGTTAGTTGGTGAGATTGGCCTTGTTATGGCTTGATTTATCTAGACTTTTCTATTGCAATTAAGTGTATTATTTTTAAATATATATGAATTTATATGTGGATTTTGTTTATATTGTGATTCCTTGATGATTATTGAAATAGTAGTTTCAAAATATACATAAATATCAGGTAATGATAAGTACTCCTTTTGCTCTTATAATTGAAAATTTTCTTGGCTAAAATTATATATAATTTTGTACGTGAATTTTAGAACTTTTTGATTTAGTTTCTTATTTCATTAACAGTAAAGCATGTTGATTTGTTAATTATTGCATTATAGTTATACATAATATTTGGCTTCATTTTGGCATAATCATAGAAGCATGGAATATGGTTTTCTCCATTTTATTACTCAGTAGTTCCACTTTCCCTCTCTTTCTACCCCCCTCTTCCATTTGTTTAAAATTGTATTAATTACTGCTTTATAGATACACATAAAAGTAGAATTTACTCGGATATATTCATATAGGTACATAGCAATTTTACTGGAATGTATTGTAAGTTAATTTTGGGGAAAATTGTCTTCTTTGTAATGATTAGTTTTATCATCTACACAGGGGATGTGTTTTTTATGTGTCTCTGATGATATTTATTTTCTCATAAATTCTACATATTTTCTTTCTAAACCTATATACATGTGAAAGGTCACATGCATTTTGCACATATACAAAACTTAATCATGGTGTTTTATACTGTTTCTTAAACTTAATATACTGTAACTAAAAATGTGACTGGCTCCTAGTAACCATTTTTCCCACAGATTATTATTATCCCTTCCAAAATGTATATTCTCTTTAACCATGTCACTGGGATTGTATGGTTGGTGTTCAGGTGAGTAATGTTGTGTTCTTGCATGTTATTATGGTAACAAATGCTGTAATTTCTTTTAGTTTCTGTGATAGTGATCATCATATATCTTCAGTAGCAAGAATTTCCACAAATAACATTAAACTCTTGAGTTTATGAATATTCACTTGTTTTATATCACCATCAATTTTATTTAGTTGTGTCTATGATGGAATTTTATTTTATATTTCTCTAAATATTTTTAATAATTCTTAGATTTTGAATATTTTTATGATTATTGAACTCTTAGAGAGGTCCCTTGTATTAATTGGCAGTTCAAGGCATTTTCCTGCATTTCTTTTGTGGTTTCTGGCTTCAAAGATAAGATAGTGTATTCAAAATGGCAGATAGATTTGGATTTCAAGAAAAAAATGTTTTGCTTTTAATTAATAAAAAAATACATTTTTATCCCCATGGATTTGTGTTATAGGCATCTTGTATATTTTGTATTTGGAGATTTTTTTCAAATGAAATTCTACAGTTTATCTTTGAAAATTCTAACAGGAAATATAAATAAGAAAACTCTCACTTCTCTATGGCTGCAGAAAAACTAATATTTTACTCAAAATCATTGGCTAAGTAAATTCTTGAATGACACATTCACTAAAATATCCACTCTCTTCCTTGAAGATTTTTTAAAATGCTTTTGACAGTGAATCATGCATTCTCTTTTCTGGGTTTTAGACATTAATACAAAATCATATAGAATAAGATTTGGCAAATCCTAGAAATAAGCATCATAATTTATTTTTTTTTCTAATGATATGTTGTAGAGATAGCAAAAAAAGGACATATTTTTAGAAATAGTTACATACTTTTTTCTTCAAAATTTCTCATGAGCCTTTTAGATTTGATTTTTTCTGAGTCATACTCAGACCCTGGGAATGTGATGTGCTTTTTTTGTACCCTGTAATCTGCAAGCACTTACTTCAAAAAGAACTCTAGGAACTGATACCTCAGTTTTCAAAGAGTTACTTAACATGAAAGAGTAAAAAAAAAAAAAAAAAATTGTTTTGCTCCTAGGATGTCTTCTCTAGGTACTCTCTTCAAAATGGAGGGAAAATAATAATTATTTAGACACATCCTCTACATCAGAAGCAAATCATTTTTTGAGGCAGTTTTAAGGAATTTCATATAGTTCCAACTCTGGTTAGTTCTCTCTGTGCAGCTGAGTTGCCATTTAATATCCAGAAACCTGTGTTTTCTCATCTTTAAAATGGGAATAATTTTGGAGGACACAGATGAATCATGCTCATCATGGAGACTAGTAATACATGTATTTGCTATGGCCACAGCTGACAAACCACGTGGAAAATGCTCTGCAGATACTGATTGTTTAACCATTATTTGCCACTCACATGAATTTTCTTTCAAAAACTTGTAATAATCGTTTTACTGCAGGCACCAATGTCATCCACATTCCCAAAGTAAAATTTGAATCTTTCTTTTCTAAATTCCATATTCCAATACTTGGTGCTTCAAGGTGGTACAACAAATTGCTTCCTTCTACTGTTTTTACTCTTTGTCCCCCAATAAAGGAGTTGTCTGCTCCATTTTTCTATCACCCATGTTCAGCTATGTTTAGAAAATGACATAGAAATCAGTATTTTTTGCTGGTTTGTAAAGAAGGGTTGAGATTACATCTCACTGGTGTCATTTGTTGTTATAAATTGAAGCAGGATTTCCCCAGGTCTGAGAAGAGGTGCCCCATTAGCAATCAGGTATATAAAAAGGATTTGTTTATATGTAATATATGTGAATATTATATATATATATACATATATATATATATAATATACACATAGGCTCAGGCCAGTATCTTACCTACTTTTTTATTTTCTTTCTTTCTTTTATTAAGATGTAAATGGCCACACTAACTTTATTTTATTTATTTTACTGTGGTGCTGAGGATTAAACCCACATGAGGGAAGCCCTCCACACCTGAGCTACAACCCCAGCCCTACATAAACTGTCATAGTCACAGAAAAAAAGGAAGTCATACATCAATGCATTTCCTAATGACATTGATGGAGACATCAGGTAGGCAGCTATGGCAGAGTAGGAAAATATCTTCTAGAGGTTTTGAGTATTAATGCAATCTTAACTTCAGAGATGGAGGATGGAGGTCTGCTAAGTTTAATACTTTTTGAGAAGTTTATCCATTATTTACTAGACTGTTAGGTCAGATGGAGAAGTTAAGTAAATGGCTTATTAAAGGGCCTAAAATAGATCAAGAAAGGTAATTTTGGCTTTCAAACTACAATATTCTGTCTCCACAATCTTGATGTTCTGAACAGCAAAGGTTAAGCAGGCTACAGGATCTTTAATACAGATGCAGCTTCTGTAAAGAACTTCACTTTACAAACATATAAATAAAAAATATGGCCCACACCTATAGTTCCAGCACTTGGGAGGGAAAGGTGGGAGTAGCTGAGGAGTTTGAG
The DNA here is from genome assembly GCF_902686455.1 of Sciurus vulgaris. Taxonomy (NCBI): domain Eukaryota; kingdom Metazoa; phylum Chordata; class Mammalia; order Rodentia; family Sciuridae; genus Sciurus; species Sciurus vulgaris. Next base: position 4,276,867 of record NW_027632759.1, on the reverse strand, counting down.
ACCAATCTGGGCAAGACAGCAAGTTTTTTTCTCAAAATATAAGAGCAAAAATCAAAATGAATTTACTCTGTTCATTTTTTAAATATTCAATTTTTTTAAATTTCTTTTTTGCTTTTTATAATTTTTTTCTCTTTGTAGATGATCGCCATATGTTTAATTAATTAATTAATTTCTATGTGGTGCTGAGGATCAAAACCAGTGCCTCACATGTGCTAGGCAAGTACTCTACCACTAAACCACAACCCCAACCATATTTTATTCTTCTAAAATTTTTTTATGGTACTAGGGAGTTTATTTATTTTTTATTTTTTATTAATTCTTTTTACTTTTACATACTGCATTTTTTTTTTTTTGTGGTGCTGGGGATTGAACCCAGGGTCTTATGCTTGGAAGGCAAGAACTCTACCCACTGAGCTATATCCCCAGACCCCAGACTGCATTTTGATTCATTGTACACAAATGGTTTACAACTTTTTATTTCTATGGTCATACACAATGTATATTCACACCATTCATATAATCATACATATACATAGAGTAATACTGTTTCATTTTAGTGTCTTTCAATTTGCCACCCCTTCTAACCCCATTTTTCTCCAAGGTTTCTTCATTCTTTGTCCGGAGCTGGCATGTCAGGCGCCCTGCCTTGTTTTAACATCACACGCCTTGCCTCATGGTTAGGCGCCTTGACTCATGGTCACGCCCCCTGCCTCACCTCATGCTGAGCTAAATGGCACCTGCCAGATGCTGGCGGGGTGTGCCATTACCTGTTTACACACCTGTCAGACTATACCAGGTGCATCAGACTAGATTGCGTGGTGCTTCATGATTGGACAACTACACTTCCTTATTGGAGTTCTGGCGCGAGACTAGTCTTGCCTTCACGTGCTTTCCTCTGATTGGTTTTGGTACTTTATATTAACTGTGTTTATTCCTCTAATAAACAAGACTTGATCAGGCTTTTGTCTTGTCTCCATTTCTCGTGTCTCTTGTCTCTCTCAATCCCAGCACCCCCCTCCAAGTACCCGTTGATGTCCTGGGGGTCGGGGCAAGTGGCGGCCAACGGTGTGGCTTTGGATACGGGGGAATTCAAGAGGGAAGTGGCGTGTAAGTGTTCGGCCGAAGAAGAGGAAGAAAAATAAAAAGTGAAAGTCAGTTCCACAAAGTTCGACCCAGGAGCCTGCCACGCCGTTCTTAAAGGTACAGTAGCGCATAACTATGGGACGGGAATTAAGCAAGCATAAAGTTTTTGTTAAGCAATTAAAAGAGGTTTTAAAGACACAGGGAGTAAAGGTTAAGAGTAATGATCTTTTTAAGTTTTTTGACCTTATTAATGACACCTGTTCGTGGTTCTCACAAGAAGGAAGCATTAATATAAGAAGTTGGAATAGGGTGGGAGATGCTTTGGGAAATTTTCACAGAACGTTTGGCCCAGATAAAGTTCCTAGTACAACTCTTGCTTACTGGAGTCTCATAAAGGAACTTTTAGAACATACAACAAATAATTCTGATATAGCAGCAGCAGTTACTCAGACAGAGGACATTTTAAAAGCAGCATCAAAACAGGATCATCAGGGAGAGCCCTCCGAGGAAAAGGGAGAGGTAGATCTTATTTCCCTTGAGAGTGAAGATGAGGAAGTTACAAATCCTTTTCCAGATGCAGGCAGCACAGATGTTAAAAAGAAAACTCAACATCAGAATGACGCTCCACCTAAAATTTATCCTTCATTGACTCATTTTAAAGAACCTTCAAACGAGAATAAAATAGATGATGAGGAAGTTGATTTGGACCTCATAAATGAGGAAGCCTCAAAATATCCTAATCCCAACTGCCCACTTAAACAAGGACAGTCCGTTTTCTCAAAACCACCTCCCTATCGCACACACTCTGCTCCTATGGCAATGGCGGTGATAGATCCAAAAGAAGACCTTAAAGAAAAAAATTAAACATTTTGAGGAACAAATAAATCTAGAGGAACCATACCAAGCTCTGATTACCAGGTTACAAAAATTAAAGACAGGCAATGAATCAGTGCCCAGTCCTCATGGATTTAAAAGGGATATTCGCCCTCAAATTCTATCTGGACAACAGTGTCCAAGACGAGGAGTTCCCCTAATCAACAGAGATTTAAAACCCAATCTGCTAAGTGCTTTCCCTGTTACTGAGGCAAGGGATAACCAGGGACAACCCTGGAGGCACCACACGGGCTTTGATTTTACTATCATAAAAGACTTAAAAACTACTGTTTCTCAGTATGGAGCTACAGCGCCATACACCCTTGCTATTTTAGACTCCATAGCAGAAAATTGGTTAACACCACAGGATTGGAATAATTTAGTTAGAGCCACCCTGACTGGAGGTGACTTCTTGCTTTGGAAGTCTGAATATTTTGAAAATTGCAAAGAGACAGCTAAAAGAAATCAACAAGCAGGAAATGGGTGGACTTTTGATATGCTCACTGGAGTAGGTGATTATGAAACCACAGACAATCAGATGCAGTATGACTCTGGAGCTTATGCTCAGATACAGGCAGCAGCCACTAAGGCCTGGAGAAAATTGCCTGTTAAGGGAGACATCAGCATGTCTCTTACAGGACTCAAACAAGGTCCTGATGAGTCATTTGATGACTTTGTTCACAGACTTATAACAACGGCTGGTCGTATTTTGGGCAGTTCTGATGCAGTTCTTGACTATGTCAAGCAACTTGCTTATGAAAATGCCAATCCTGCATGCCAAGCCCCTATAAGACCATACAGAAAGAAGACAGATTTAACAGGATATATTCGTCTGTGCTCAGATATAGGACCTTCTTATCAACAGGGCTTAGCAATGGCAGCTGCTTTTAGTGGACAGACAGTGAGGGACTTTCTTAATAATAAAGACAAAAACAAAAGGGCCTGTTTTAAATGTGGCAAGGGCGGACACTTTGCCAAAGACTGCAGATCAGATTTACAAAAAAACTCTTAAGACCAAAATACCTGGTCTCTGCCCTAGGTGCAAGAGAGGAAAACATTAGGCTAATGAATGCAAGTCCAAAAGAGAGAATCAGGGAAATACCCTTCTGACACATCAGGGAAACTGGAGGAGGGGCCAGCCTCAGGCCCCAAAACAAGCATAGGGGGCAATCAGTTTCATTCCAGCCAACAGCAGCAACAAGAATCCATTTCAGACCTCAGTAGAGCAACCCCAGGGAGCGCAGGATTGGACCTCAGTTCCACCTCCCATGTTGTATTAACTCCTGACATGGGCCCTCAAGCCTTGAATACTGGAATTTTTGGCCCATCGCCCTCAGGTTATTTTGGCTTAATTTTAGGGAGAAGTAGTTCTACCATGAAAGGTTTACAAGTACTCCCAGAAGTTGTAGATAAGATTTCTTGGGAGAAATTAAGATCATGGCTAAAACAGGTAAGAACATTATTACTGTTACTCAGGGAGAAAGAATAGCACAGCTGATACTGTTACTATTAGTTCCAACCAAAAACACCCAGTTCAAAATCCTAGGAGAGGAAATGGAAGTTTTGGATCCTCTAATGTATATTTGGACAACAAATAACTGATCAAAAAACTTCTTTGACCTTATGGCTAGATGGCAAGTTCTTTACAGGTCTAATAGATACAGGAGCAGATGTGACCATAATTAAACAAGAGGATTGGCCTTCTTCTTGGCCTACCAAAGAAACTATGACTAATCTTAGGGGTATTGATCAAAGTACAAATCCAAAGCAGAGTTCTAAATACCTCACTTGGAGAGACAAAGAAAACAACACAGCTCTCATTAAGCCTTATATCATACCTCATTTGCCTGTTAATTTGTGGATAAGAGACCTATTATCTCAGATGAAAGTAGTCATGTGCAGCCCCAATGAAACGGTTGCTGCCCAAATGCTATCTCAGGGATATACACCAGGAAAAGGGCTAGGAAAGGCTGAAAATGGTATTTTACATCCCATTCCCAATGTAGGACAGCTAGACAGAAAAGGCTTGGGAAATTTTTTATTTCTGCCATTGACATGCCTGCACCCCAACTGTGTGCAGATCCAACAACTTGGAAATCAGATGAACCAGTTTGGGTTGATCAATGGCCGCTAACTTCTGAAAAACTTGAAGCTACTCGAATGTTAGTGCAGGAACAGCCAACAGCCAGACATATCATAAAGAGTAATTATGCTTGGAATACTCCTGTATTTGTAATTAAGAAAAAATCTGGTAAATGGAGATTACTACAGGACTTAAGGGCTGTCAATGTCACTATGGTGCTCATGGGAGCCCTACAACCAGGGCTGCCATCTCCTGTAGCCATCACTCAAGGATATTTTAAGGTAATTATTGACCTCAAAGACTGTTTTTTTACTATCCCTCTACATGTAGATGATCAAAAAAGATTTGCTTTTAGTCCACCATCAATAAATTTTAGAGAATCTATGAAAAGATATCAGTGGAAGGTATTGCCACAAGGAATGGCTAATAGTCCAATCTTATGCCAAAAATTTGTTGCTCGTGCCTAACAGCCTATTAGAGATTCTTGGAAACAAATGTATATTATTGTTTATATGGATGATATACACCTAGCAGGACAATCAGAAGAACAGGTATTACTATGTCTCACACAACTTAAACAGCAGCTGACTGAAGTAGGACTACAAATTGCTCCAGAAAAAGTTCAGCTACAAGACCCTTATACTTACCGAGGTTTCCTGCTCAATGGGCCTAGGATTATTAATCAAAAGGCAACAATCAGGAGAGATCATTTAAATACACTAAATGACTTCCAGAAGCTTCTAGGTGAAATAAATTGGCTTCGACCATACCTTAAATTTACCACAGGGGAGTTAAAACCATTGTTTGAGATATTAAAAGGAGACCCTAATCCACAATCATCCAGTACTATATCTCCTGATGCATTAGCTGCTCTTAAAAAGGTGGAGGATGCTAGTGCAGGTCAATTTGTTACCAATATTGATTATTCTCATCCCTTAACACTCATTTTATTTAATACTTCCATCACTCCAATGGGTCTTTTCTGGCAAGATAATCGTATTTTGTCTATTTATTTTCCTTCCTCACCCAAAAAAGTGCTATTGCCTTATTATGATGCAGTAGTTGATCTGATTATCATGGGGAGAGAAGATTCTAGAATGTACATTGGAATAGAGCCATATAAGGTTATTCAACCCTACACCCAGTCTCAGGTCAATTGGCTGTTACAAAATACTGACACCTGGCCTATAGCTTGTGCCTCATTCACAGGTGATATGGATAATCATTATCCACCAAATAAATTGGTTCAGTTTTGCAAACTACATCCTTCTGTGTTCCCTCGTATTATTAGAAGGGAGACTTTACACAATGCTCTTGTTGTCTTTACTGATGGGTCATCCACAGGAACAGCTGCTTACACCTTCCTTGATAGAACTGCCACTTTCCAGACAAAATGTACATCTGCCCAACTAGTTGAATTACAGGCTCTTATTGCAGTTTTATCTGCCTTTCCCAATCAACCACTTAATATCTACAAAGACAGTGCCTACTTAGCACACTCTGTGCCACTCCTTGAAACTGTCTCTCAGATCAGACATGTTTCTAAAACAGCATCACTCTTCCTTCAATGTCAAACACTCATCCATAATAGAGGGGAGCTTTTGTTAATTGGACACATCAGGGCTCACTCTGGCCTTCCTGGGCCATTAGTTAAGGGCAACAGAATTGCTGAGAGAGCCACCAAAATGGTTGCAGTAGCTTTTTCAGATAATATTAAGCAAGTTCAATACACTCATAACCTACATAATTTAAATGCCCGCTCTCTTAGGTTACTCTATAAAATCACTAGGGAACAAGCAAGGCAAATAGTTAAAGGCTGTATCACATGTGCTACTCATCTATCGGTTCCACATCTAGGAGTTAATCCTAAAGACCTTGTTCCTAATATGGTGTGGCAAATGGATGTTACCCATTTTTTAGAGTTTGGTAATATAAAATATATTCATGTTTGCATAGATACATTTAGTGGATTTATATTGGCTACCCTTCAGGCTGGTGAAGCAATGAAACACGTAATTACCCATCTATTACATTGTTTCTCAGTCTTGGGCATACCTAAACAAATTAAAACAGATAACAGCCCTGGATATACAGCAAAAACCCTCCAAACATTTTGTGAAAAATTACAAATTCAACATGTCACCGGAATTCCTTATAATCCTCACAGCCTAGGAAAGGTCCAGAGAGCACATCTCTCTCTTAAAACTACAATTGATAAAATAAAAAAGGGGGAATGGTACCCAATCAAGGGTTCTCCCCGTAATATTCTCAATCATGCTTTACTCATTCTCAATTTTTTAAAAATGGATGATCATGTGAAATCTGCCGCTGATCGTTTCTGGCACCTGGAATCTCAAAAGCATTTTGCCATGGTAAAATGGAAAGATCCATTGGATGATTCATGGCATGGTCCAGACCCAGTCTTAATCTGGGGTCGAAGTTCAGTCTGCATCTTCTCTCAAAAATCTGATGCAGCCAGATGGCTGCCAGAGTGCCTTGTACACCAAGTTAATGAAGTTACCTCTTCCAGGGATAAAAGTCATCCCTGAGATTCTTTTCTTTTCCTTCCACAGGAATGAACAACACATTGCTTCTCTGGATGATGGCTGCCTGTTCACTGCTCTCCTACAGCCATGCAGGGTTTGAGGACCCTGCTAAGGTTCGTGAGTATTTACTGGAGCTGAAAAACAAACCATGTAAGTGTGAGGGAGGATTTATAATGAGTACTGATGAGACAAGTTACAAGCCGTCATACATCGGTAATCTCCAGAAACATAGAGATAGATTGTGGCAGTCACATCGCATTTTGGAGGACACATACACTGTGGTACTGTATCGAAAAACCACAGATTATTCCCTCAGTTAATGGCAAATATGCACCTTGTTCTTGCACGACCTTTCACACCTCCTTCCATAGCTCTTGTTATTCCTCAGCTCAGATCTGTTCTTCAGGGAACAAAACCTATTTTACTACTACCTTAATAAAGTCCCATCCAGGATCAACTGGAGGGGATTGGTCTAATAACCCTGAAAAATTAAGTGTTACCTCATGTCCTGCAGACCTAGTGGGGAAAACAGTTTGTTGGTCTACTATGGCCCCCCTACATGTGTCTGATGGAGGAGGCCCCCAAGATTCTAATAGAGCCAAGCAAGTCCATGAAAAAATTCAATGGATGTACGAGGAACTGCATCCCAGTCTGTTATATCACCCACGAGCATTACCCAACCACAGACCTTCTGAGATAGACCCTGCCACATATGATATCCTTGAGGCCACTCAGGCCTTGCTTAATCGGTCTAACTCTCCCTTGACTGTAGATTGTTGGCTTTGCCTTCAGCAAGGATATCCTGTTCCACTAGCTATCCCAATTGATTTTAGAAATAACTCTGCTATCAACCTCACAGTGATAAGTTATAAGACTACGACCAATCTTGATACGTCTTGGTCCAGTTTTGTTGGTAGAAATTGCTTACTGACTCCACCATTTCTAGTACAGACATTCATGTAACTCCAATACTACTAGCTTTTTTTCACCTGGCTATAATAATACCTGGGATTTAGATGTAGGGACTATAACGTTTAGTGGTTGTTCTGAGACATTCAATCTTTCGCAGCCATTGTGCCCCCCTAATGGCACTGTGTTTGTTTGTGGAGGTAATAAGGCTTTTACTCAACTGCCTATCAACTGGACTGGACTATGTGTCTTAGCTGCCTTACTCCCAGACGTAGACATTATTCCAGGAGTTGAGCCTGTCCTTATACCAACAATTGACTACATTACAGGGAGACCTAAATGTGCTGTCACTTTCATTCCTCTACTTGCAGGACTTGGAATAACTACAGCAGTGGCCTCAGGTCCTGCTGGTTTGGGGGTCTCTCTTACTCAATATAATAAATTATCCAGACAATTGATTTCTGATGTACAGATACTCTCAAGCACCATACAAGATCTTCAAGATCAGGTAGATACCTTGGCAGAAGTGGTCCTACAAAATAGAAGAGGTTTAGACCTTCTAACTGCCGAACAGGGAGGCATTAGTTTGGCTTTGCAGGAGAAGTGCTGCTTCTATGCCAACAAGTCAGGAATCATTAAGGACAAGATCAAAAAGCTGCAAGAAGACCTAGAAAACCGTCGACGAGCACTGGCTGATAATCCATTATTGACTGGATTCAGTGGACTCCTTCCCTATCTCCTTCCCTTCTTAGGTCCCCTCCTTTGCTTGCTGCTAGTCCTATCTATAAGTCCTTTGATATTCAACAAGATTATGGCTTTCATCAAAGCTCAAATTGAGTCTATACAGGCAAAACCTATTCAGGTTCATTACCATCGGCTGGAGATGATGGATTGTGATGGTGCGACATTTGATCAATATTAGATTGTAATAGACCATCACCCCTGTGTGCTGAACTGGTCAGCCAATGACGGGTAAGATTCGTGGGAGCGCGTACCAACCTAACACAGCACATTTTTGGTCTGATGACTTAAGATATGAAAAACTCATAGAATGATATGTACACATGTGAAATAATCAAAAAAAGATTATTATCAAGGCAGGCAAAATGGTGTATTGGAGTGAGGCAGCATGTCTCCTAGGTCAGTTACTCAGAACTCAAATAGCAGAAATAGTATTTTTCTCTGAGTCTCCGAGTGAAAACTCCTGAGACTGGAGGGCCAATGTGCTCTTGCTGAACCAGATTGTTCAATTCACTAAGTTGATCTAAAAAAAAATTTACCATGAGTTTACCAATCATCAGTGGAGAGCCAAACTAGGAGTCATCTTGAGAGTACACTAGAGCCGTGAAAATGAGTAGTAGAAACCAGATCTGAGAGATGATGGCTCAGCCTACAATAACCTCTCTGATCATAGAAAAGACTTAACTGAGCTTTACAAACCCAGGGAAAATAAAAAACCAAGAGCATTTTTGCCTTATTAAACTCCAGCTGGAGAGGCTAGGGAGAACTCAACTCTCTCCAATGCTGTGAGTCCTGTGGCTCAAAAGAGCTCATAAGACCAGCTACAATGGATCATAAATTTGATAGGGTGAATTTCAAGGCACATGGTTCTCTGATTGACTACCTGACTGGTCCTTGGCATTTCCAAGATCATAGCACCCACTTTTCCCTTGCATACACCTAGTTTGACACCTGCTGAGTCAGTGACACCCACCCATTATAGGGTTCTCCCTATTCCTGTACTGTCAGTTTTTGACATACAAGTGACCCTGGCCTTCCCTACCTGACTAGTCCCCAGGATCCCAATCTGGACCCCTGGACCCCTGGGACACAGTCTACCAACCCCTTCAACCTCACACCCTGCCCACTGCTTGATTTATTAGGCCTGCAGTTTCACTACTTGGCCCATAGTTCAGCCTGCCAGGCTGCAATTTCCTTGCCAGTCCAACCTGACCCAGGCACCCACATTGCTTTCTGGCCCACAGGCTGTCCCAACCAGCCCATCATTTCACCACCTGACCTGCCTAGTCCATCACAGATTGACATCTGCAAGGCTTTAGAAAAACATTGATTCAACAATGCCAGCAACTCATCACAAAACAAAGCATCAAGAACCTCAATAAAACTAAGTCCTTGCAACCAGGAATTCCACCTATGGGAACTTATCTCACAGAACACAACTGGGAGCATACACCGGTAATGGATGAACAGCTCTTCCCATTCCACACCTTACAAATCTCACAAGAAGAGAAGTTTAGACATCTTAGAACCCAGCTAGAAAATTGGTGAGCAACACAGTAAAAAGAAAGGACTCAACAGTCCAGACCCATATGCCCACACTCAGTTCACACCTCAAGATAAAACAAAATCAGTTAGGGACAGACAGCAAACACATAAGCTCAGTATTTGTCCAACATAGTCAAAACAACTCCACAATTTCTTAACTTTCCATCCAGATTGTTCACATTTTTTTAGTTATGTTTTGTTTTGATTTGGTGTTTTGTTTTACTTGAATTTGTACTGATTCATTCAAGAACACCTATACATATAAAGATTTGTTTCTCTTTCCTAATTTCTAGCCTTTTTATTGAAGATATTTATTTTTCATGGCCAGTTTTTTGAGGGTCAAGTTTTATTGAATAGCATAGTTTCATTTTGTTTTGTATTGTTTTTTCTACCACTGAAGACTCTATTTCTACTTCTTCCCCTCCCTCTTCTATTGTGAAAACCAAATTCTCTACTCACTTTTCCTTTTTATTCTTTCTTCTATTTTTCTCTCTCTTCCTTATTAACAACACATCCTGTTACCACTGCATCTCTCCTATTTACCCTTTAAAATTGCAAAAATTTTCGACCTTGTTATCTCTTCTTTCCCCACACTGAATTCTATCATTAACATCTCTTAATGCTATTTGATGTATATAATGTCTTTCCCTACCACCAATTACAGAGCAGTAATTAATATTGGAGAAGTCATTGACAACACCTATTGTTTGACTTTGTGCCAGACATAATTTATGATTACTTACTTTTTACTGATGGAAATAGCTGATCTTTCCATTTCTGCATATTATACCAAGTAACAGTGTAGCTCTCAAAATAGGAACTAAGTACCTTATCTCTGCTATATATTTTTGGCATAGATTTTTTGTATCATTGGTCTCTGTCCCCAAACTGTGAGGTGTTTACAACATAGAGGCACCATATAAATTCATAATTTAGAAACTCTACTTCTTCAGATCAATCCACTTACATGGGTGGACACACAAACAATATGAGAAATGAATGGAACAAACCATACCAAACAACATAGATTACCTCAAAAACAGACTCCACTAACACAATAGAGGAAATGCCAAAGATAAAATTTTGAAAGTTTATTGTTAATTGATCTATAAGGTAAAAGAAGACAAAATAAATGAAAGCAGAGAGAAAATACAAGAAGTGAAAGGTAACTTCAATAAAGAGATATAGATCCTGAAGAAGAATCAATTGGAAATTCTCAAAATGAAGGTATTAATAAACCAAATTAAAAATCCAATGGAAGTCATTATTAACAGACTAGACCACATGGAAGATAGATTTTTCAGGACTTAAGACAAAGTATATAATGATAAAAATAAAAAGATGACTATAGATAAAAGATGTTAAAGTATTATGAACAGAAATTTTAAGATGAAGGTTCTGAAATACAGACTAAATAATGAACAATATTAACAATAAAATAACATCAGAAAATTTTCCAAATCTTAAAAACAAAATGGAAAATTAAATACAGAAAGCATACAGGACTCTAGATATACAAAATTACCAGAGACTCATTTAAAGACACACATTTTCAAAATGCCCAATATACAGAAATAAGAACAAAGCAGAAAAAGATTGGTGGCAGTTTGAGGAGCAATCAATTCAAATCTCAGCTGACTTTTTAACTCAGACCCTAAAAGGTGGGAGGTTTTAGAATAATATACAACAAACTCTAAAGAAAATGGATGCCACCCAAGTATACTATATAAAGCAACATTAAAGGATTGAATTGAAGATGACATAAAAACTTTCCATGATAAGCAAAGGTTAAAATAATTCACAACTTAAAGCTGACACTACAAAATAGAGTCAATAAAATAATTTAAGAATACATGGAGAAATAACAAAAACCAGCAAAGGCAGAGCACTAGAAGAAAAACAACACTAGAAGAATACACAAAGGAGAATTAGTTCAAGTTAAAAACTAGAAATAAACAAAAATGACAGGAAATAAAAAACATCTTTCAATAAACACACTGAACATAAATTGTCTCAAATAATCACAAAGACATAGACTTGCAGACTGAATCAAAAAAGAAGACCCAATTATATGCTGTCTTCAAAAGACTTACACATAAAGAAAGGCATCATAGACTAAAGTTGAAAGTTTGGGGAAATACATTATTCATGTTGTCTTCATACTCAGGAGTTTCTATTCTCATATCAGATAAATTTAACTTCAAAGTAAAGTTAATCAGAAGACACCTATAAAGAAAGCCATTTTATTCTGCTTAAGGGAATCATAAAAGAGATAATAGCAGTCATTTATATTCATGCCCTAAAAGGAGCAGCTGTGTATATTAAGTAAACTCTACTCAACATCAAGAAATAAATAGGCCAGAACACTGTATTATTGGGTAACATTAACATAACCCTATCAATATTGCATAGATAATTCAAACAAAAACTAAATTAAAATGCTACAGAATTAAAATAATCTATACTTAACAGTCTTATGTATAATATTTTATCCATCAATGACTGAAAATACCTTTTTAAACATGACTTGGAACATTTTGCAAAATACATCCTTTTCGAAGCCAAAACATCCCATTGCAAACACACACACAAAAATAAAGCTAATGCTTTGCATACTATCACAAATAATGGAATTAAATTAGAAATCAATGTTAAGACAAAAAGTAGGAAATACTCAAACACCTGGAGACTAAATCATTCTAAATCATTTTATTGAATGATGAATGAATAGCAATATGAAAAAAATGAAATAAAAATACTTAGAAGTAAATGAGAACAGTGGTACAACATATCAAAACTTCTGGGCCACTGTAAAGGAGGCTGTAAGAAGAAAGTTCATATCATTGAGCTCATTCATTTAATAAACAAGAAAACAGCAAATAAGTGAACTAACATGACATCTCAAGGCTGTAGACAAAGAACAAATCAATAACAATGTCAATAGAACCCAGGAAATAAAATCAGATTCCAACTCAATGAATTTGACATTATATAAACATTTAAAAAATGAATTTAAAAAGTTGGTTCTTTGAAACACTCAATAAATTTGATAAATTTTTAGCCCAGTAAAATAAAGGAAAGAGAAAAAATGCAAATTTTAAAAATCCATGATGAAAATAACACCACAAGCCCTACTAAAATACAGAGGAGAATCAGAAAATACTTTGTGTTCTTATACTCCAATGTTAGAATATTCCTAGATATATGTGACCTAATCAAATTGAATCAGAAGAGTATAGAAAATTTGAAGAGAACAAATTTTAGTAAGGAAATTGAAGAAACCATAAAAAGCCTACCAAAAGAAAAGTCTAGACTGGATTGATTCTCGACCAAGTTCTAGCAGGCTTTTAAAGAAAAACTAACATCAATTATCCTTAAATTTTTCCACAAAATAAAATAGAAAACTAATAAATGTTTTCAAACTAATTCTATGAAACTAGTAGCTTGATACCAAGATCAGACAAAGTCATATCAAAGAATGGAAATTTCATGCTGATATACTTGATGATCATCAGTGCAAAAAATTCTTAATAAAATACTGGCAAATTGCATAGAAAAATACATTAAAATTATAGAGCACCATGGTCATCCCAGGGATGAAGGGTTGGATCAACATATGGAAATCAATAGATATAACCCATAATATAAATAGACATAAAGACAAGAATGATATGATCATCTCAGTAGATGCAGAAAAAGCTTTTGACAAAATACAGCATCCACTCAATATTTAGAACATTGGAAAAACTAGGGATCCTTGGAATGTTCCTATATATGAGAAACCCAAGGCTGACATCATTCTAAATGGAGAAACTTAAATCATTCCCACTAAATGCAGGAAGAAGACAAGGATGTCCTCATTTACCAATTTTATTCAACATACTCCTTGAAACTCTGGCTAAAGCAATTAAGTAAACGATAGAATTTAATGTAATATGAGTAGGAAAAATGAGTTCAAAGTATTTCTTTTTGCTACAACATAATTCTATATGTACAAGTCCCAAAACTCAACTGGTGCTTGCGGGGGCGCCTGGCTCTCCTTGCACTGCTTGACAGAGTTCCACTGAAGGATGATTGCAGAGACTCATCCTAAAAGGATTGTAGCCAGATGTATGCCTCCTTAGCTCAGATGTTATTCTGTGTAGTTTTCCTAATAATATATTACTCACTTCAGTCTGAGGATCTTGCTAGAGGTGATGGGAATAATTCTACAAATTTCCAGAAAAACATCACGGAGACAAAACACATGTTGAAACCCTGTGATGTTAACCTCACTACAGGATAATGTTTTTATTATGTTAAAAATCAAACAAGAACTATTGTTAAAAACTGTCATGTTTGCCCTAAATTTATTCCTTCTCCACAGATGGGAGTTAATCCTTGAGGACTTATACCTAATGCCTTATGGCAAAAGGATGTGACTCATATATCAGAATTTGGAAAATTGTCTTATGTTCATGTTACAGTTGATACCTTTTCTCATGTTATTGTAGCTTCAGCCAGAACTGGAGAAGCCTACAAGGATGTAATTCAACATTTATTTCTTTGCTTTGCTATTCTAGGAATGCCTAAGAAACTTAAAACTGATAATGCTCCTGCTTATACTTCTAAATCATTTAAATATTTTTGTTCCAGGTTTAACATTTCTCATTCTACAGGAATTCCTTATAATCCACAAGGACAAGTTATAGTAGAAAGTAGTCATCAAAAGCTTAAAACTCAAATTACTCAATTAAAAGAGGGGGAATTAAAATATTCCTCCCCCCATCATATTATTCAACATACCCTTTTTGTGTTAAATCATTTAAATGTTGATAAAGAAGGCAATTCTGCTATGATGAGTCATTGGGAAAGTAAAAGGTCAACTCAGGCCCTAGTAAAATAAAAAGATTTATTAACAGGTAAATGAAAGGGGCCTGACATTTTGCTTACTTCCGGTCGAGGCTGTGCTTGTGTATTTTCCCAGGATGCAGAAACGCCTTTCTGGATTCCAGATTGATTGATATGTCATTACAATGAGCCTTATCCAAAGGAGGAGAAAAAACAAAGGATATTGGAGCCCATACCAACCCAATCAGATGGAGGAAGACGGGCTAGTATTTAAAATGAGGAAACTCCATTTTGATCATTCTGCTGCTACTCGCACTGCTGATCTTCCGACATGGGGACAACTGAAATGCTTGGCTGCCGCTGCTGCTGATGTGGTGTCTGGTGCTGGAAAACCTAAAACCTCAGAGGCTTTGTTTCTTGCTTTGATTGCCCTTGCCTTGGCTTAGGTATTGCCTATTAATGCTCAATGTGATCCTAACAGGGAGGCTTATTGGACCTATTTTCCAAATCCTCCTCTGTTACATCCTACTACTTGGAGCAGGACCAATATAAAAGTATTTAGTAATAAACCTCAGGTACTTGGAGGCATTTCTGACTCTTTGATTCCTCATAAGATAGCATCTACTGTTACATTTCATGGCAGTACTGAAGAGACACCAATGTGCTTTAGTACAGATAATCTACATGTGCCATTGGGATGTCTTCCTTTAAGTTATAGGACTTACATTACTGATACTCCAGGAGAAGAAGACAACGAAAGAGATATATGGTCTCTTGAGATAATTTCTCTGGGATATGCAAATCATAATGATACTGTTTCAGTTACCTTGCCTCCTTCCTTTAAATTATGTGATGACTTTAATAATCAAAAAGATACTGCATGGAATTTAATTGATGTTGAGACTGATTTTCCAAAATGATTTGAGTGTGGCTTTCATCATGCCACAGTACAATTCAAACCTCAAAGCTCAAAGACTATTATTACAGATTATTCTGTGCTGGCTCCTGATTATTACTATAAACTATGGCTAAAGATTAGAAAGAATGATAGTCTTCATTTTAAATTTAATACTTTTTTAACTAATGATCCAATTCATAGTTGGTTTACTCCTGGATGGGTGACACCTATCTACCTTAGTGATTTAAATAATGGCAAATTTTCTTACTTTCCTGATTTATATAGACTGTTAGCAGCTACTAATATAGTATTATTATAAAGACCTAAGTTAAGTAAACCTAATGACTTTGCAGTACGTGCTTGTATAAATACTCCTCATGCTATTCTTATGTCTACCATAAATAATTTCAATATCACTAAAAATAAGGAAGTTTATAACATTTATTGTCATGATTGTGTTCTTACCAATTGTGTAAATTCACCTATGTCTAAAGATTTAAAATTTTTCTTAATTGTACATCAACATAGTTATGTAATTTTGTCTGTTAATCTCACAGAATCTTGGTATGATGACCCAGGTGTTGAAATTCTAAAAACAGTTAATGTACATTTAAGACCAAAAAGGTTCATAGCAGCTTTGATCTTGGGAATGACAACTCTTATCAGTATAATTACTTCTTTGGCACTTTCTACCATAGCCTTGGTACAGGAAATTCATACTGCTTCACATGTAAATGATTTATCTCATAATATATCCATTGCACTGGCAGCACAGGAACAAGTAGATAGAAAGTTAGAAACTAGAATTAATGCTCTTGAAGAAGCTATTTTTTCCAGGAGTAATGAAATTCAGAATATTCAAACAAGAATGACCACTAGGTGTCATGCTACCTATAAATGGATTTGTGTTACTCCTTTGAAGGTAGATAATGACACTAATTGGGAAAAGGTAAAAAATCATCTTAAAGGAGTTTGGAATAATACTAATATAGCTCCGGACATTCAGACTTTAAAAACACAAATAAAAATGTTAAGTCAAGCTCTTCTTTCTGTGGTTCCAACAAATAACCTGGCTACTCAAATGTTTAAAAACTTTAAGGCCACTATTTTCAATAGAACTTTTCTAAATTCTATTATTCAATATGGATTAATTGGTATTTGTATTTTAATTCTTACCTTCTGTTTTCCAGTCATTCTCCAAGCAATCCTCATACTGATCCAGAGAGTTAATGTCAAAGAAGGCATCAATTTCTTACAAAATAAAAAAGGGGGAGCTGCAGGGGCACCTGGTTCTCCTTGCAGTGCTTGACAGAGTTCCACTGAAGGATGATTGCAGAGACTCATCCTAAAAGGATTGTAGCCAGATGTATGGCTCCTTAGCTTGGATGTTATTCTGTGTAGTTTTCCTAATAATATATCACTCACTTCAGTCTGAGGATCTTGCTAGAGGTGATGGGAATAATTCTACAAATTTCCAGAAAAACATCACGGAGACAAAACACATGTTGAAACCCTGTGATGTTAACCTCACTGCAGAAGAATATTTTTATTATATTTAAAATCAAACACTGCATTTATTGGCACAGCCAGAACCTGTTGGGGCACAGAAACTTATAGATAACAACGTTTCCCCAAGTTCTAAGCACAAAGCACCTCCCACAGTAGCTACTAGATATGGACTAGCTCATTTAATCTATGGCAAGCCCTGGCACCCCCCTAAAGGCAAGCCCTTAGAGAAGGTAGATATAGATCTCCCCCTGTCTCCTACAGGGTGGTTTAATTCATACGATGGTTTTGTTTATGTGTGGTGGTAAGGTAAAAGAATAAGGTTTCACAACATTCTTTCCTTCCTACAAATAATATGTCACCCCTATAATAAACGTTGGTACATAATAACCATTGGGACTGCTGCCCTCTTGTAGCCCTTAACTCAGCAATTTAGATACTAACCAGATGGACCTAGTAGAAATGGTCACGTGAGATTATTTGTCTATCGCTTTACCGCAAAAATAATAAGAATGGTCTTAGGTCATATAGAGTTTAGATATTAAGGAAATAAACATTGTATTAGCTCATTGACATAGTTAGATATTCTTAAAATAATTGTGATGAAGTAAGGATAATCTGTAAGGTTACTGTTTTCTCATAATCTTTCAGTGAAAACAATTTCTGCCTATGCTTTGGAAACTTCTTTGGTTTTATTAATCAGAAGCCTGTCATCAAAGCCTGAAGAAAAATGTATATAAACCCAGCCTTCCCCAGAATAAAGTGGGATTGATTGCACCAGAACTAGAGTCTGTGTCTTTCATTCTCCATCCATCACCAACACTGTCTCCCCACGCCCTGTTGACCAGTGTGGAACCCATGGACTCCTGCTAGGTTTGGACCCCAGCAGGTGCTATTCTAGAACTCATGAAGATATTCAGAAAAGTAGTGGGATACAATACTAATACCCATAATTCAATTGAATTTTTATAGATTAATAATGAATCAGCTAAAATAGAAATTAAGAAAACGATCCTATTCACAATAGCCTCCAAAAGAATCTGCTTAGGAATCAACCTAATTAAAGAAGTATCTCTACAATGAAAACCAGTGAACAGAGCTATAGTTTAAAAAATTATATAAATTGGCAACAAAATAGACACAAAAGCAAATGGAACAGAATAGAAGACAGAGAGCAAAGATTTTAAAAATGCACACTGGAGAAAAGGCAGTCTTTTCAACAAACTGTGCTGAGAAAACTGGAAATCCATATGTAATAAAATGGAAGTTAATCCTTATTTCTCATCCTGCACAAGAGTCAACACTAAGTAGATCAAAGACCTAGAAATTTTACCAGAAACACAGCAACTACTGGAAGAGTAGTTAAGCCCAGAACTCCAACACATTGGTATAGGAACTGATTTCCTGAAAAAGACTCTTAAATTAAAATAAATAGTAATAGTAAAATAGATGGGATCAAACTAAATACATTCACAGCAAAAGATGCAGGAAAACAGAACCTACAGAATGGGACAAGAATGTTGCTGAATATGTTGTCAATTTCTGGGATATACAAAGAATTCAGGAAACTTAACACGCACACACACCACACACACAAACACACACACACACACACACACACACACACACACTACCAAAACAATAAAGGGGAAAAGGAACTAAACAGACCCTTCTCAACGAGTAAATAGAAATGATCAACAAATATTTGGAAAAATGTTCAACGTTTCTAGATATTAGAGAAATACAAATTAAAACTGCCCTGAGATTCCAACTCAGTTCAGTCAGTACAGAAAGTATCAACAATATAAGTAACGCATGTTCAGAAGGATATGGGGAAAACAGAATGGTCACACATTACTGGTGGGACTACAGATTGTTGCAACCCCTCTAGAAAGCAATATGGATATTCTTCAAGGGATGAATCCACCCCACCATTTAATCCAGTGAAGCCATCCTTTAACATTAAACTCAGCATACTACAATGACACAGCCACATTAATATTTATAGCAGCATAATTTAAAATAACTAACTTATGAAACCAACCTAGGTGCTTTTCAATAAATGTATGGATAAAGAAATTGGGGCATATATACGCAATGTATTGTTATTCAACTATAAAAAAATGACTCCATGACATTTGCAGTAAATGGGTGGATTTGAAGAATATTATGCTAAGTGAATTAAACCAATTCCTGAATCCAAAGGTTGAATTTTTTGCTGATATGTGAAAATTAGACCACATAAAGTGGGAGAGGGTAAGAAAAGTAATTAAGATTGGACAATGGTGAAAAAACAGAAGGGAGGGAATAGGAATAGGAAACAGCAGAATAAGGCTAGCATAATTTTCCTATGTATTCATGTAAAAATACATGAGCTCCACTATCATGCCCACCCACAAGACAATTGTCATTCTAATTAGAATTAGTATATCCAATACTTATTTAAGTTCATATAAATGGATTCTACTGTCATGTAGAGTTAAACAGAACTGATAAAATTAAATAAAAATGACAACTGTTTGAAGAGCTAGATGGTTATCCTATTATAAACGTAATGTATACATGAATCAAAGTTTTATTGCATAATATAATTTTTATTTTAGGTATTAAAATAAGTTTAAGCTTGAGAAACAAAGCACAAACAGCATATCCAAATGGTATTGTTCTTGTAAGTACCATAAAATATTTGAACTCATTTTCATTAGTAAATATTTCCTTTAAGTGGTCAACCTCATTATGTTTAAGTTTTTGTAATCCCACTGGTCCTGGAATAACTAGAGAAATTCCTACATTTTCCGAAAACAGTTTGATCCCAGAACTACTGAATCAGATTTTTCACTTCAGTAAATCTCTGATTCATGGTTGTACAATAATATCTGAGAATTTCCTCTATTAATTACCATAAGTTTCTCATGTGAGAGATATGTACAATTTAGGTCACGATATATAAAATTACAAAATCTATATTCTTGTATCGATGTCTTATTTTTATATTTTATTTCATAAAAGTGGAATTACTATACACTTTTTGGACTTACATCTCTTTTTCTGCAGAGGCATATAATAGTATCGGTGTATAAAAGTATATTAATAAATAATTAAAGTCATCACCTACATGAGAGTCTACTAACTCTTGTTGCAACTTCTGTTAATTTAAAAACTCTGTGAATGATCAAATAGTCAATATAATATTTGTTTACCTATTTTTATTTCAGAAACTATTGACTTTTAGGGATGTGACCATTGATTTCGCTGAAGAGTGGGAATGCCTTCAGCCAGTTCAACAAAATTTATATGGAGATGTGATGTTAGAGAATTACAGAAACTTGTTCTTCCTGGGTAAGCATAAGTTTTCTTCACAATTTTTAATTAATTATGATTAATTAATTTTCTTTCCTTGCAGAATATCTTTTGGGAACATCTCTATAAGAATTCTTATAGAGAAGCATTTTTGGTACAGATAAAATGTTAATGACATTTATTTTAGTCTTTAATCTCTCCCTTTCTTGGTAGGCTATACATCTTTAACTTTAGAAAAGTGGTACTGAGACTAATTCAGTGATATAAAATATTGTGGCCTGACAAATCAGAAGACACAGTTGAGAGTCCCAAAAATCAAGGAGGAAGTCAAACTTCAAAATGTTGATGGAGAAGTTACCTAGCAGAAAAGATTTTTCAGAAGCTTAGGTTTATTTCTTGTGTTATCATTGAACATGTTCTGCCCTATATTTATCATGTTTTCAATTTTTAAAAAATCTTCTGTTTGTCTCCAGTGATGTCCATGTTTATTTAAATTAACCACAAAAACTCCCCTTTGCTAGTGAGTGGCAGCATGATCTGAAAGATCTTCTGTTATTTTTGGGTCTCTAGGTGGTATGTGCACATTTTTGGTGTGCACATCTAGGTCAAGGCATTGCAATATTGTAAAGCAGTTTAATAGTTTATATATTTATTCATTAAAATTCCCTTATCTGCTCTCTATAAATACTTGTAAAAGATTTTCTGTGAAATGAAAGTCAAGATTCACAGTAAATGCTCTTTTGTGGTCTGTAGTGATAGTTGCAAATTGTAGTTCTATGAAACTGGAAATAAAATATCTATGGTTATATATAAATTGTTGAATACGTTCTCCTTTCCTTTCTTCTTTCATTTTATAGAGTAGGTTTCATGTTGTAGAATAGATTTCCTCCCTTCACATAATACTGTTTTATTTTTTGTATATTTTGAGTACATGGCAATTTCCATTATTCACAAGTTAGTACAATATTGAAATTAAGGTTTGCATGATTGTTGTTTCTATTGCCAAAAAATTACATTTTCTTTTCCTTGTTTCTATAAGTATTACACCTGAGTTTTATATTTTATCCAGATATTTTTTATCCTGCCTATGTACATAGTAATGTAAATTTTTCATATGTTAATGTAATCCAAGGGTACTCTCTTATTGAGCTACATTCCCAACTCCTTTCTATTTATACTTTCAGAGAGGATGTCATAAAGTTATTGAGGGTAACCTTGAAAATATAGTCTCCCTGCCTCAGAATTACACTAGTGATTTTGGAACATATGGATGCCCTTTATCAATATATTCATGAATTTTTTCTTATTTATAGGATAAAGACCATAGCATTTTAAAGGTAGTTTTCAAATATTTTATAATTCTTTTTATTTGTACGTGTTTTTTGAAATTTTGTGATCAAAACCAGAAAACAATACTTGCTCTCCCCACCATATTATGTATACTGTTCAGCAATGTTAACTCAAATGGTCATCTAATATATCTGTAGAATGTTGACATCTCAAACAAATCAATAAATCAATTCTCATGTAAACAAGCGCCCATTTCTGTCTTCTTCCATCACTTATATCATTCTCATTTCTGTTCAGAATGATTTTTGGCTCTTTTCTTTTGATGTCATATAAGTAGAGTTCTGCCATATTTTCCTTTGTGATAGTGACATATTTCAATTATCATAATGTACTGAAGATTTATCCTGATTAGAGATTTTGCAAAAATGTATTACTTTTTTAACTTAAAAAATATTCTGTAGTTTCTTTATTCCAAATTACTCCATTCACTCATTTCAAGGGATATTTGGTTTGCTTTCCTATGGTAGCTCTGTTGAATTATACTGCAACAGATATTGGTCTTCAAATGTCTGTCTCTGCATAAAATAGCATTGGGAGTTTGAAAGGGATTTACATGGAGTCTCCAGATATCTTATTTTTAAATTTTTTTTATTGTAAACAAATGGGATACATGTTGTTTCTCTGTACATGGAGTAAAGGCATACCATTTGTGTAATCATAAATTTATATAGGATAATGTTGTTTGATTCATTCTGTTATTTTTTCCTTCCCCCCACCCTCCCACCCCTCTTTTCCCTCTATACAGTCCTTCCTTCCTCCATTCTTGCCACCCTCCTTAACCCTAACCCTAACCCTAATGCTAATCCCTCCCACCCCCATTATATATCATCATCCACTTATCAGCGAGATCATTCGTCCTTTGGTTTTTTGAGATTGGCTTATCTCACTTAGCATGATATTCTCCAATTTCATCCATTTGCCTGCAAATGCCATAATTTTATCATTCTTATGGCAGAGTAATATTCCATTGTATATATATGCCACAGTTTATTTTTCCATTCATCAATTGAAGGACATCTAGGTTGGTTCCAGATATCTTGAGGAGTACAAAGGTCTTCTAATTTAATCTTTCAATCCTGGAAAAGAATCATGTTCAAGACTGTTCAATCAATTGCCACATGTGTGTGATTTTTTGATCATCCTTTCCACTTTTTAACTTCTAACTTTATTCTTTTTTGATCACAAAATAATTTTAATATTTACATACCTATTAACCTTTGGTTTGTTCCTTTCCTGTTGGTGGATCCACTTTAATATTTCATATGCTATTGAGCACAATTATTATATAAGAACATTTGTTTAAAATATTTACAGTCTTCTGTTTTTTGATTACCATTTTGTTTGACTTTCTTTACAGCCAGTCTGAATTGGTGTCTCCTAGTATTAAGGAATTTCTTTCTATTTCTTTATTTTCTTCAATCAATCTTAACTATTTATATGTTGGAGGTATGATGTAAGTTGAAACTATATCTATTCTTATTGCAGTATTCTAGATAAAGTTCTTTTTTCATATAATATTCTATTTTGCCTCTTTTCAGTTTTTTTAAATTTAAAATATATTTTATCTCATGTAACTTCTTGCTTTAAACTGTTTTTTATATCATAATTGGGCCACCCCAGCTTTTTTTTTTTTTTTTTTTGGTTACCTTTTTTTATAGACACTCTTCTATTCTTTTCTTTCATTCTACATGTTTCCTTAGATATAGAGTTCCCAGTAGATTGCATATATTTGTATTCACTTTAGATTTATTATTTTTCTTTTAAAATATTTTTATTTGTTCTTTTTAGATATACATGACCATTGTATGTATTTTGACATGTTTACATACATGGAGTATAACTTCCTATGTTTGGGGTTGTATGCAATGTAGAGTTACACTTCTGTGTGTTCATATATGAACATAGAAAAGTTATGTCTAATTAATTTTATTTCCTTTCTTATACCCATCTTTACTTCCTTCCCTTAATTCTGCTTTGTCTAATTCAATGAAATTTTGTTCTACACTCCCCCACCTCATTGTGTGTTAGCCTCCATATATTGGAGAGGATATTCAGACTTACGGAGTGATATTTTACTACCTCTACATTTAACATTCACCAGGCACTTCTAAACATGTAGACACACCAGATGTTTCAATTAAAAACTCAATTTGTCCACTATGTACATTCAGTCTTGATGAAACTGCACACATTTCACAAGAGTTCTAATTAAAAAATGTCTTCAAAAAATAAGCATTCTGGTTTTCAACAACCAAGTGTGCTATAATGCTCTAATTTTAAGAAGAAAATTCTTTATAGAAATTTGAACAAAACATACGAAGTTTGTTTACTAATTCTACTTTTATCATACCCTGGCAACCTATTTAACATCTAGAAAAACTAGATGTAGATTATGATTCATTTGTCCTTTATATACACTATGTAGAGAGCAAAGTAAAACAAAACCCATAGACATAAGAGCAATGGTTACTTGTGCCTCATTGTAAGCACACTGGCATGGTGCTGCAGAGAACCAGCATACAATACTTATTACTCAACAGAAATTTTGGTTATTGTCCTCTACAAAACATTTCATAGAATTTTTTTAAAACAGTAATTTACAAAATGTGTTATATTTTACCACTTATACCTTTAACATTAGCATATCTAAAAAGTTGACATTTCTAAAAAAATCATACTTAGCACTGTCAAATATATATACAAGAATGAGTAGCAAAATTCACAACCAAGCAATGGTTATAATATAAAAGATGTCTTGTATACATAAACAGTCTGGCCCAGGATCCTCCCTTCTCATACTTAGTCTTGTTCATGTCCTCTAATCCCCTGAATAAACTTGGACAATGTCACTCCTAGAGGTGATCTAGCAATTTTATTTCAAAGTCCTTCCAGAGGACATTTCTGACTTTTTAAAATAAATGTGTATTTATATAACATTATATTTTAACTGTAACATATATGAACAACCACTTTTGCAGATGCAGCAAAAGTTTTACAGGGTTTGGGGGCAAGTTGGGAGCAGCTTTTTTATATTATATATACCCAGGCCTTCTACAAATACCCAGTAATTCTTCCTGAAGGGTGTTGAGCATTTCCAATTGGTCAAATAGTTTGTTACCCTGAAGTTTCTCTATTTGGTAGAACAAACACCAACTGTCCAAAGGTGCTCACTTTTCCACCTTGGCACAGACTGTTTCCTCCATGCTGCTTGACAGGTGTGAACATGGGGAAGAGCTTGGCAAGGCCACCATTCCAGGAAATTGCCACTGTTCTCTCTCCTAGGAATTGCGTGTTTTTTTTGTAATTATCATAGTTATAACTATGCAACTGCAAATCATATTTCCTGGATTGCTGTGATAAGAATTTTAACCTCAATGAGCCTGCAGAACTTGAAGGAGGATGAAGAATGCTTTAAAAGATGTGCAAATATCACACATAAGTTTGAAAGTTCAGAGTTTGAGCAGTTCTTCAGAAAATTACAGTTAGAGGAGCTGCTTCCTCCTATGCTGACCACACCTGCCCCAATTAATGCTTTACCAGCAAATAGCCTGGCAAAAAAAAAAAAAAAAAAACAGGAGACTTGTCCCCACAGTTCAAGAACTGCCCTACTTAGTTTACAAGATTGGGGGACATTTGTGGTATCCATCTAGAGGGAAACAAGCAAATGAGTATAAGGACCTACCTCTCACAGATCCCACCTGTTTCCCTATAACAGCAGTGTAAAATGAAAATGGTGAATCCTCAAAGCCCTAGAAAAAGAAGAACAGACCAGCACCAAAAGTAGTAGAAGACAGGAAATAGTTAAACTCGCAGCTGAAATCAATGAAATTGAAAAAAAAGAAACAATACCAAAAATTGACAAAATAAATAGTTGGTTCTTCGAAAAAATAAACAAAATTGATGAACCTATAGCCACACTAACAAAGAGAAAAAGAGAGAAAACCCAAATCACTAAAATTCGGAGTGACCAAGGAAATACCACAACAGAAAAGATTGAAATACAAAACATAATTAGAAGCTATTTTGAAAATCTCTACTCCAACAAAATAGAAAATTTTGAAGACATCAACAGTTTCTAGAGACATAAGAATTGCCTAATCAACAAGGAGGACATACACAATTTAAATAGACCAATTCAAGTAGTGAAATAGAAGAAGTCATCAAAAGCCTACAACAAGAAAAGTCCGGGACCAGATGGGTTCTCAGCCGAGTTCCAACAAAACCTTTAAAGAAGAGCTCATTCCAATACTTCTCAAAGTATTCCATAAAATAGAAGAGGAGGGAACCCTCCCAAACTCATTCTATGAAGCCAATATCACCCTGATACCTAAACCAGACAGATACATCGAGGAAAGAAAATTTCAGACCAATATCTTAAAACGATCAAAAAATTCTCAACAAAATTTTAGCAAATTGCATACAAAAACATATTAAAAAAGATATGCACCACAATCAAGTGGGTTTCATCCCAGTGATGCAAGGTTTGTTCAACATCAGGGAATCAATAAATGTAATTCACCATATCAATAGACTTAAAGTCAAGAATCACATGATTATTACAATAAATGCAGAAAAAGCATTTGATGCTCAAAACACTAGAAAAATAAGGATATTGGAAAATTTCCTTAACATTGTAAAGGCCATCTATGGTAAGCCCATGGCTAATATCCTAAATGGTGAAAAACTGAAAGCTTTTCCCCTAAAAACTGGAACAAGGCAGGGATGCCTCTTCAGCACTTCTATTCAAATTGTCCTTGAAACTCTAGCCGAGCAATTAGACAGACAAAAGAAATTAAAGGATACAAATAGGAAAAGAAGAACTCAAACCATCCCTATTGCTGATGATATGATTATATACTTAGAGGAATGGGGAAATTCCACCAGAAAACTTTTAGAACTCATAAGTGAATTCAGTAAAGTAGCGGGATGTAAGATCAATGCACATAAATCTAATGCATTTTTAAGCACAAGTGATGAATCTTTGGAAAGAATAATTAAGAAAACTACCCCATTCACAATAGCCTCAAAAAAATAAAATACTTGGGAATCAATCTCACAAAAGAGGTGAAAGGCCTCTACAATGAGAACTACAGAACACTAAAGAAAGAAATTGAAGAAAACCTTAGAAGATGGAAAGATCTCCCATGTTCTTGGATGGGCAGAATTAATATTGTCAAAATGGCCGTACTACCAAAAGTGCTATACAGATTCAATGCAATTTCAATTAAAATCCCAATGATGTACCTTACAGAAATAGAGCAAGCAATTATGAAATTCAACTGGAAGAATAAGAAACCCAGAATAGCTAAAGTAATCCTTAGCAGGAAGAGTGAAACACGGGGTATCACAATATCAGATCTTCAACTCTACTACAAAGCAATAGTAACAAAAACGGCATGGTATTGGTACCAAAATAGAAAGGTAGATCAATGGTACAGGATAGAGGACATGGACACAACCCCAAATAAATACAATTTTCTCATACTAGACAAAGGGGCCAAACACATGCA
Organism: Sciurus vulgaris; assembly: GCF_902686455.1. Taxonomy (NCBI): domain Eukaryota; kingdom Metazoa; phylum Chordata; class Mammalia; order Rodentia; family Sciuridae; genus Sciurus; species Sciurus vulgaris. Next base: position 4,249,693 of record NW_027632759.1, on the reverse strand, counting down.
ATGGAGAAAATATAGCCTCTTCAACAAATGGTGCTGGGAGAATTGGAAATCCATATGCAACAGAATGAAACTAAACCCATATCTCTCACCATGCAGGAAACTAAACTCAAAATGGATTAAGGACCTCAGAATCAGACCAGAGACCCTGCAGATTATAGAAGAAAAAGTAGGTCCAGATCTTCAACATGTCGGCTTAGTACCAGACTTCCTCAACAGGACTCCCATATCACAAGAAATAAAAGCAAGAATTAATAACTGGGATAGATTCAAACTAAAAAGCTTTCTCTCAGCAAAGGAAACTATCAGCAATGCGAAGAAAGTGTGTACAGAGTGGGAGAAAATCTTTGCCAATCATACTTCAGATAGAGTACTAATCTCCAGAATGTATAAAAAAACTCAAAAAACTTTACACCAAGAATACAAATAATCCAATCGACAAATGGGCTAAGGAAATGAATAGACACTTCACAGAAGAAGATCTACAAGCAATCAACAAAAATATGGAAAAATGTTCAACATCTCTAATAATAAGTGAAATGCAAAGCAAAACCACCCTAAGATTCCACCTCACCCCAATTAGAATGGTGATTATCAAGAATACAAACAACAACAGTTGTTGGCGAGGATGTGGGGAGAAAGGTACACTCATACATTGCTGGGGCTGCAAATTAGTACAGCCACTCTGGAAAGCAGTGTGGAGATTCCTTAGAAAACTTGGAATGGAACCACCATTTGACCCAGCTATCCCACTCCTTGGCCTATACCCAAAGGACTTAAAATCAGCATACTACAGAGATACAGCATATCAATGTTCATAGCTGCTCAATTCACAATAGTCAGATTGTGGAACCAACCTACATGTCCTTCAATTGATGAATGGATAAAGAAACTGTGGTATATATACACAATGGAATATTACTAAGCCATAAAGAATGATAAAATTATGGCATTTGCAGGCCAATGGATGAAATTGGAGAATATCATGCTAAGTGAGATAAGCCAATCTCAAGAAACCAAAGGACGAATGATATCACTAATAAGTGGATGATGACACATAATGGGGGAAGGGAGGGGTTCATGTTAGTTTTAGAGTTAGGGTTAGGGAGGGGTGCAAAAATGGAGGAAGGAAGGACTGTATAGAGGGAAAAGAGGGGTGGGAGGGTTGGGGGAAAGGAAAAAATAACAGAATGAATCAAACAACATTACCCTATGTAAATTTATGATTACACAAATGGTATGCCTTTACGCCATGTACAGAGAAACAACATGTATCCCATTTGTTTACTGTAAAAGAAAGAAAATGGTGAATGCATAATTAATATTAATGATAAATGGCAAATATCCAATGTTTGTCCTTCTTTCAAAGGTTTGGACGCCAAGGGTCACCCTGGAAATGTAGAACTAAAGAACAAAAAAACAGCATACACAAACATCTAGAAAAATATCTTAAGATCAAATTCCTTCATTGCATATTAACTGATAATGAGTAGTTTGTGCTGGCTTAGGTTTCACATATGTATTACAATAGGTAGAGGATAAATCAATGACATAAAGAATAATAGGATAAAATTAGGTACTCAAACTTATTGTTTGACAATAAAATAACCTAACTTAGTCTAATCTGAGCTTGTTTAGGTACTAGAGTAGACCTTTAAGGTTAAATCAAAACAATAATATGAGTTAAAGTTTAAGTGCATGCTTTGCTTAGCAATTTGGCAAATTTAACTTAAAATAAAATAGAGTCATTATGCTAACAATAGATCTGACACCAAAGGATAAATAAAGGCCAGTAGGAGGAAAACAGGAAAATATCTTTCACTGTAATAGGCTTATGTGAGCAACTTTAAGTAAATATAGGAAATTGATGTTAATGTACCCACTGTGTGTTAGACACCTGCTGGAAAGTATGGTCAATGACAAATTTTGAGGTAATTTCTCTATAACTTGTATCTTGCTTAATTCTGCTCTACTTAATACTATAAAATAAGAGCTAAAATAAATCTGAGCTTGGACTGGCTCCCAGCACCATCTGTCATCTGCACAGCTTCTCTCACCTTCTGGGATGAATGAGACATTTGCCTTCTCAGGACAAGGTGTCATTGAATGGAGCAAGCACAGAGTGAATACGGAGGGTCCTAGTGTGCTGATTGGCCAAACTTCCTGTCATCCATTGGCCCCCTGCTGGACTTGGCACTTTTGCTTTGCCACCATTATTGAAATACCATGCCCCCACCACACAATGGTGCCATTTTCTCAGTGCAAGTTTTGGATAGGGTGTATAGGATTGGGCCAGGAGATTGATAGCAAAGGATTCCTGGGTCTGAGGTCAGAAAGATGAATGCCACTATCAGGTACTGCAGGCAGAGCTCCCAAACATTCACAGCCTAGCACAACAAGTGGGCAGTCACAGTGGGAATTCTGGGGTCTGCAGGGCAGATTTTGACCTTTCCCTGGAACCCACAACTTATCCAGCAGCCTTGGGCTAGAGGGCCAGAGAAGGCTCCTAGGAGCAGGTCATGCTCCATTTCTTGCCTCTCTCTGCCAGAATTCACTGGCACTTTCTTCTTTTATATTTAATTTTGTTAGTCAATTTGTATTATAATAATTCATTAATAATCAAATACAACTTTAAAAGTGAAGAACTCAGTACTACTTTGTAAGTTGTTTTCTATATCACAATTTTTTTCCATAATTTGCTTAATGGTATAATGTGTGATCCATTGCTATTCATAGTGGCAGGCTTTAATTTCTCTCACACTTTCCTTCATATATTTTTATTCCCACTTCCCTTTATATGTTGTATAGGTTTTTAATTTTTCAAAGGATCTCACTAAGTTGCTAAGACTGGCTTTGAACTGATGGTCTTCCTTACACAATATCCCCCATGTTGTTAGGATTATAGATTTGCACACCATTTCTGCCTCTCAGAAAATTTTTGTAAGGACATCTTCACATACAGAATTTCTGCTTATTTACATTAACAAGTTATCTCTGAATTTAGCTCACAAAATTTCCTTGGAATGGTTATTTAGCATTCTTTGGGTAATTCAGAATGCTCACTTATGTAATGTTTGATTACTAATATTTTTGTTTGTTACTTTAATTAAGACCTGATTTTATTTATCTTTATGTTCTGTACTATTTTTAATTGACTTGTCCATAAAAAAGTCAACAGTAGATTATAGAATCATTTGAGAAAAAACAGTATGGAAGATTTTAAATAAATATAAAAGTAGTCAAGTACAGTTTAAAGCTACATGCTTGAAATCTCAGGTAATTGGGAGGCATGCAAAGAATTCCAAGTTTGAGGCAAGTCACAGAAATTTAGAAACAATATGTCTCAAACAATTTTAAAATGGCTTATGTTGTAGTTCAGTGGTATAGCACTGTTGGGTTTAATCCCAAGCACCACATATTTACAAAAAATAAAAGTAGAATGACCTCATCATGATCCAGAAATGCCAGTATGACATATGCATCCATAGGAGATTAAATCAGCATGTTGAAGATATAACCTCAGTATTGTGTTCAGTGCAAGCATGGTTCTCAATATTCAAGTTTTAGAATAAACCAATGTGCCCATTAATGATTGAATTGTATTTATATGCTATTACTATTTACATATAAAATAAATATACTGACATTTAACATGATATGGGATTAATATGCAGAACTTTGCACTATGTGAAATTCAGCAGTCAGTTGCAAGAGCATCTGATTCACATGTGAAAGTTAGAAATTCAGAGTTGTGGCCACCAGATATTGTGTTTTGTGGAGTGTTGGCATATTGTTATTCAGAGAATAAATTTTTATTTCAATGGGCAAAATGTGGTCAAGAGTTTTGTTGTTCCACATGGTGAATGCTATGTAATATGTTCTTGATAAATACTAATAGAATAAGTGCAACATTTTTCAGCACAAAACTGATAATTATACAAAATAATGCTCATGTTATTAACATTACATTTGTCATTTCACTATGTATAAATACATTAAAAATAATGATATAATTAGTAAATACATAGTTGAATTTGTCAATGAAACAAATAAGCAAATAACAGAAACATTAGAAAAGCAATTTATTAGTCTTGATTTCCATGTGTTGGCTTAATCAGTGTAGTATTGACATAGACTCTGCAAGGGTTTTAGTGCCTCTCAAACTTGTTTGGATGCATTCTATATATATGTGTATAATTTTCTCACTAAAATTTTGTTCATATTTGTTCTTAATATTCCCTACCTTTTTTAAACTTCTTGAATATCCATTGTATTAGCATTCAAAACCTGTTAGTTCCAGATCTCTGTGTCTTGGTAGACAGAAACCAGTTTTCACACAATCTTCAAAATGCCAGAAATGTTTATGTATGTTTAATATTTCCTTTATTATACTGAGAGTGAAGGTAGTCTGTAGATTTTTTTTTCTAATTGTGCAATGCTGCATTAGGGAGGAGGAAAGGCTATGGTTAATAAAAGTAAGATAGTCTTTTCCTCTACTATATTGCTCTCCCTAGTAATGTTCTTATCTTGGATACTGTGCTGTCTACAATAATTTGGGTAATTTTTACAACATAATTGTGTGTACATTTTTATATAAGTTTCTATAGTAATGAAGGCCTTGGATTTATTAATCTACTACATGAATGAGGTCCCAATGTTGTTAACATTGGTATAATTTCCTAAGGTATGCATGGAAAATATATTTCTCCCAGTCTACCAAGTATTATTTTCCATTTTCATTCATTTCAGCAATGACTTCTCATTATACCAAAGAAATTTTACCAGATTAGGACAGAAGACATATATTTCAAAAAGTAATTAATGGAAAACATAGAAGTTGTGACCCTGACTATTTACAACACAGGACAATATAGAAAAGTTAAGTGAGAGTGAATATCACAAATCATATTATCAAAAATCAGGTCTTATTCACTAGCAGAGAATTTATACTGGAGAAAAACCCTACAAAAGTATAGCATATGACAAAAGTTTTAATGAAAAATCACACCTTATTTGCCATCACAGAATTTATACTGGAAAGAAGCCATACCAATGTAAAGAATGTGGTAAAGCATTCAATGCAAATTCACACCTTATTCACCATCAGAGAATTTATACTGGAGAGAAGCCTTGTTGTTTTTTGAATTACCAAATTTCATACCTGTGAAGTCATTTCTCATGAAGGCTCATGCTTTGCTGTAATCAGAGTGACCAAAGCCTAGATAGGTCTAATGACTGGATTATTTGCTTCAAAGATGGTCCTTAGTATCCAGTAGTCTTTATTCAGTCTGTAAGTCTCACCTCTGTACTAGGATCTAAAGAGAAATAAAAGACATCACTCTTTACGGCTTGTGGTCTAGTGAAGTGGGCTATAGCTGCCTCACAGCAGTTCATCTTGTGTACTCTTGTATTAAAAAAAAATTATTGAGGTGCTATCTACCTACCATGAAATTCACTTGTGAAGTGTCAGTTGCAGTTCTAGGGCATTAACACATCCACAGTTTGTGCACCTACACCACTGTCAATCAGAAATTTTCCTTTACTCTGAAAGAAAACCATGTGCACACTTGTGGTCATTCCCATTTTTAACTCTTCTCTAGCTCCAGAACTCATGAAGCTGTGTCTTAATTATTTGTCCATTAAAACTTAATACAGTGCATGGCATTTTGACAACATTCATGATCTTAAAGTCAGCTCTCTTTTTCTTTCCTTTTGTCTTTTGCTGAGCATAATTATACTTCACTGAATGATTTTATTGGTGATTTTCTTGTCTGAGTTCTTTGGAGTAAAGAAAGAACACTCTTTCATTCAACAGGCATTTGTCAGATGCCTCATTTTTGCCACATTCTACAGGTTTCTTTTCTCAGGACAGGATCAGAGAAGCCCTGTCCAAGGATAAAACATTTCAACCAAAATTTGAAAGAGGACCCAGTGACAAAAGAGATGGGGCTAAATATTGAGCATGGCATTTGGAGGTAAGGTCAACAGAAATCTGGTGAGTTCCAAGGCCTGAAAGAAAGCCAGAGTGGCTGCACTGCTAATAGGAGGGTGGTACATGTGAGATGAGCAGAGTCATAGTCACCTGGGACTTTTTTGTGGGAAACATGTTTGGATTTTTCCATGTGCAGTGCTATGATCTAATTTTGTTTAAGAAGACCTGGCTACTCTTTCAATAATGGAAATCAAGGGTAAAATTTGAACAGAATACTTGGTAAGCTTCTGCACATGTCCTGTCCATTGGCACTGGAAGCCTTGGTTAAGACAGGGTAGAAGAAATGAAGTAGGGTGGATAAATAAAAAAAGTCAGGAGGAGAATGTCAGTTCTTGAAGATAGGTTGAATTTAAAGTGGAGTCAGGGCCTGATTTGAGATTTTTGGTAAACTTTTTTTATAGTTAAGAAAGCAGGATTCAAATGGCTTTGAAACCTATGAAAACCCTAGGCAGAAAGATTGGACATTTGCATACACACAGGTCTGGAGCTCACAGGAAACCTGGAACTGGATAAGCAGAAGTGGGAGTCATCATTGTGGAGGGAGTACTTGAAACCATGTTAGTGGACAAGCTCTTCCAGGGGGAGATTCTAGTGAGAAGAGATGCAAGCCCAATAATCTACAATATTTATAGAAAAACAGAGATAAGATGCCACAGGAGTGCAACTGGCTAGGAGGCATCAGGGGAGCCTGGTGGCATGCAGCGACCAGGAAGCATACTTTTCAGGCAATTCCAGCTTTGTTGAGGAGACATGAGTCAATAGAAAGTAAATTCAGTATAAAATAAATGAATAAGAGATCAGCAAAGCAGAGGCAGAGTTTGGGAGGCATGACAAAAAAAAAGCAATAAGAGAGCAGGGGCCTGAGAAGCCTATCTTTAGAGCATTCATCATCTTTGGGTAAAACCTGAACATAAAAAACTCATCTCTACAGCCTGGTTGGGAAGAGTTCCAACTTTACCCTCAATAAAGTTATAAATTGGAAAGCTCCCTGGGGAAAAATGTGTTGTGGACAGATTAGTAAGATTAGGATCAGACAACCAGTGAAGCACTAGTTCATGCTTCACCCAGAATGATTTTTCTTCATGTTTTAATGCTTGGGTTTAGTACTTGCTGATGGTATTTCACTGTTTTACCTTGAAAGTTTATAAATGAGGAGGCATCCTTAGAACTTTCTTAGCTTTTGAGAGCATGGATCTTTCCTTCTTTCATCTAGACTTGCCCATTATTAGAACAGGTAAATAATTATATCTGAGAGATAACTTATGTCTTCTGGTGATATGTGCAATGTGTACATTTTTATAGTTGAGGTCCATAACTTATTGCATGAATCAATTTTGAGAATGGTCTATGCTGAGTTATTTTTGTATTTAGGAAATCACCTTTATGAAGACTATGCTCATGGTCTTTTTAACATCTATCTTTCATTCTATAAAATCACTGAGAAACCATTATTTCCTAATTTAGTGATTTAAATTATTATTTTTCTGTGCTTTGTAGAATTGGGCATTCTATCTGAAAATCTAGCATGCCAAATGCTTTGAATAATTAAGTCACTCTCAATACTTTTATTATCTTTTTCTTAATTTTAAAATGGACAAATAAAGAGAAATCATAATCTGGTTTGAAGCTGCTGATTATGGGTTAAAATTACTGAGTTAATTTTCAGTTAAATTTAAGAATTTTATGTGTATAAATAAATGTGAAACAATACTCATGTTAATTAAATTTGAAGAGAAAGGAAGCATTGGCAACCTGCCTTTGCCTCCTCTCTGATCCTTTTTTGTGAGTGGACTGTCTACTTATTTAGTGCTTGATCTTCACCCATTATACTTTGAATAAATTGTAAATGCCCTGAGTACAATCTAGTTCTTTCTTTGATATTTTGAAGAAATAATTGTGGAAGTCATGAAATTTTTAAATAGTATCTAGTGATTAAATTTAATAAAAATACTGTTTCTGAATTGTTCATGGAAAATGTCACTGATTTAGCACAATTTTTTTTTATCTCACTATTCTTCTTAACATCTTTAGGATTTTATAACTAGTAAATATTTAAAAGAGTTGATGATCAGAAAGGTACCTAAGAATGTGAACTGGAATATCAGACTGCCTGGGTTCAAATCCTGGCTCTCATATATCACAGCATGTGACCTTGGGCACACTACTCAGCTTCTCAGCAGAAAGTCTTCTATCCCTCTGGGGACATAAACCATACCTTTGTCCAGTGTCTCCATACTGTATATACTACATGTGTGTTATCAGATTGTTGGAATATCACATGTTTGTGATCAAATAAGCCTATTTTACTTAATAATGGTCCCAAACTTATGGAATAGTGATGCAAAGGAGGCACCAGTGTATAAAACATGAAGGATGGATTAACTTTAGTACTCTGTGGCAACAATGCAGCTACTAGAAAAACATCACTTTTGGGGGATTTGGTAGTGCTCATCTTTTCAGAAATCCTTTGAGGGTCTTGGAACATATGCCTGGGAATCAGGGGGAGGGGCTTCTATATTACTTTTTTGAGTGTTTCCAACAAAGGTAGAGACTATGGTGGAATTATTCTGTTAGTTCAAGCAACATTAAGAAAGCAAAATTACATTTTGTATATTTGAATACCCTCATGCCATCTGAAGGGGTAAATATTATTGCCTTAATCCTTTTGTGAACAGGAGTTCAACTTCTTAATAACAGTATGTTGAAAGGAACTGAAGAATTAGGAATGAAATGAATTCTGTGAGATGAGTTGTAATTTTTGCAGGTTTTAAAGGTATTATCTGAGCCAGGCATGGTGCCACATACCAAAAATCCCAGTGGCTCAGGAGGAAGATCACACATTCATATAAAATTCCTGGTATGTTTCTTGCTATGGAACTGGGAGTGACAAGCACACCTTCTCCTTCCTTCCTTTCCTTGCCCTACACAGTAACCTTGAAAGTAAAATCTATTTTTGTGAACACGTCTCTGAGATGTTGTTTGTCCATTTCAAGGCCCTGTTTTAGAAGACAGAGAAAGTACTGATGCTCTAAACCATCTTCTGAGAACGAATGGTGGTGATGATGGCTGCTGAAGGAAGGGTCCCACCCTTACAGTCTGGGTCAGAGAAGGAGGTACACAGGGGCAACAACAAATGTTTTGCCCTCTGTATCCTCCACACATCTCATGCTAACATACTATAGCTATGTAATCTACCTGTGTGTGTGACTGCATAGATGCACATGTATGCATCAGATAACTACTACACACATTTGATTTTACTTTTGACTGATAGTTACATGTGATAGTTTTAATTTGATAATTAAATAGATTATGTAGTTCCCAAAATTTGAAACCTATTAGAGGAGTAAAATTCTTTGACTCTTGTCTGTGTATCAAGTAAAATAATACTGATTTTTAGTGTATGATTTATAATGAAAATAATTATCTCACACATTTTTGTCTCCAAGTGGAATAGTTTCAGGTGGAGAATAGGAGCTGAAATTTGTATCATACATACCTTTTCCCCTTTTAACATTTTTGACTAAAGAAAAAGTTTAAAAAATAAGATTTATGTTTGGGACCTATCTCTTTAGTCTCATGGTTTTGACAGGCCAGTGAGGATTCAGGACTAAAATGAACTACTTATCTTGCATTTTGGCTTTAGACCTAATTGCCAGTTCATGATATTTTTTCCATCCTACAATGAAAGTCACTAAATAAACAAGTGGGCTTGGAATCAAGATAATTTTTTTTTTTTTTTTTTTTTTTGCCAGGAAGAGTGGAACACACCTCTAATCCCAGCAGCCTGTAAAGCTGAGGTAGGTGTACTGCAAGTTCAAAACCAGCCTCAGCAACTTAGCAAGAACTTATCACTGAACAAAATATGAAAAAGTGATGAAGATGTGTCTCAGTAGTTAAGTGCCCTGGTTCAATCCCCAGTACAAAAAAAAAAAGTGTCTTATTGAAAAGTCCAAAAACCTACACTACACCATACAACCCATACAACTTTTCTTATTGTTTTAGAATTTGATTAGTGGCACTTACTCAAAAATCAGTTTCTACAATTTTGTGTGTGCATATATATAATTATCAATATATTTTGCTTGCTTTCTGGTATCTGGAATGGAATAGACCATGGCCCACATGTTGAGGAAGAAAACCTATATCTGGAAGCTTTCTGCTTAAAGCTCCCTGCTTTCACTCAGGGCAGTGTCTCTCCTGTTTTTTGGACCTGAGAAGAAATACAGGTCAGGAATTGTATTCCTCACCTAAAAGAAAAGCAGGTAAGAGACTTGCCTGAAACTATGTGTATACATAAAATATGCACATATATTACATATAAACAAAACCTTTTAAGTACCTGGTTGTTTATGGGGTTCCTTTTCTAGAATATGGGAAAATCCTGGTTCAGTTTAGAACAAACAATGACACTAGCCAGAACTAATCTCAATGCTCCAGAAAAAAATACAGATTTCTAGGTCATTTTCTAAATATAGTTGAACATGGGTGATAGAAGCATGGAACAGACAACCCTTTTATTGGGGACACAAAGTAAAAACACTCTAAGAAACACAATTAGTTGTACCACCTTTAACCACCAGAGAATTCAAATTTGGAATTTAGACAAGAAAAATTCAACCTTTTATGTTGGGATTGTGGATGGCATTCATGCCTACAGTGAAAAGGTTATTAAAGCTTTGAAAAAAAATTCATGGAAGTGGCAGATAATGGTTAAACAATCAGTATCTACACAGTGTTTACCAGCTTTGTCAGGTGTGGCCACAGCACATACATGTATTACTAAACCTCCATGAGGAGCATGATTCATCTATGTCCTCTCTAAAACTATTCCCATTTTTAGTGGATGAGAAAACACCAAGTTTCGGATATTAAATGGCAGTTCATCAGCTGGCAGCAGAGAGAACTACGGGCGAGGCAGAATATATGAAATTCCTTCAACGTCTCCTCAAAGGTTGAGTTTGCCTCCTGAGATAGATGGTATGGCATCTGGAAGGAAATATTATTTTCTCTCCATTTGAATAGAAGTAATTAGGGAAGTACATCCCAGGGGGGAGGAGGGGCAGAACAAATGTATTTTTTTCCATCTTTCATATTAAGTAACTCCAGAAACTGAGCTATCAACCTATATTTCTTCAAGTTAATGCTAGGAGATTACAGGGTGTAGAAAAGCACATCACAGGCCCAGAGTCTGAATATGACTCATAAAAGAAATAATCTAAAATGCTCATGAGAACTTTTGAAGAAAAATATGTAATTATTTCCAAAATATATGTCCTTTGGTTGCTTATCTCTACTATATATCATTTAGAAAACAATAAATTATGATGCACATATCTAGGATTTGCCAAATCTTATTCTATAGGTTTTGTGTCCAAAATCCAGAAGAAAGAATGCATAATTCACTGTCAAAAACATTATAAAGTAAATCTTTAAGTGTTGGGGTCTTTAGCCCCTTGCTCTTCTCAACCAGAGGCAAGAGAAGGGGGTACTCTCCAAGAAGACCAGACTGGGAAAGGAGGGCTGACTGACCACCCACACCCAGCCCTCCGGGCGTAGGACAATCAATGAGTCAGGGACACCAGTCACAGCAGGACATTGTTTATTGAGGAAATCACCCAACTTTTATGTAGGGTGGAGGCTAGGCAGGAAACAATCAGCTTAAAGGTCAGCAAGGTATGGGGAGTTAACCCAGGTGAGAGTCCCATAGTACTGACTATATGGCAACCACAAGCTGATGACGTTCACGGAATCCCTGGCTGTGGTTCGATTTATCATTATTAACTTTTGAAACTGCCTTTGAGGCCTTGATCTTGCTCACTCGCCAGTGAGTAAGGAATCAGCCTGAGTTATTAACGTGTCATTAGTCCCAACATTTAAGGAACAGGAGTGGCTGTTTTAGTGAATGTGTCATTCAAGAATTTCTTAAACAATGATTTTTAGTAAAATATTCACTTTTCTGAATCCTAGGAAAGTGAGATTTTCCTTATTATATTTCCTGTTAGAATTTCCTAAGAGAAGCCCTAGATTTTATTTGAAAGAACCTCCAACTACAAAACATAAAAGATACCAACAATACAAACTCAAGGGTATAAAATATAAGCTTTTTTATTAATTAGAAGCAAAACCTTTTTTTCCCTTGAAATCCAACTTTATCTGCCTTTTTGAATATTTTTTTTTTATTTTTGAAGACAGAAACCACAAAAAAACCACAGCAAATGCCTTGAGCTGTCAACTAATACAGGGAATATCTATATCTAAGTGTTCAATAAACATAAATATTTCAAAATCCAAAGAAATATTAGAAATATTTAGATAAATATAAAATAAAATTTTACTATAGACAAACTATAATATTGATGGTGATATAAAGCAAATGAATATTCATAAACTCAGGAGGAGTTTATTATCATTTGTGGAAACTCTTGCTAATGAAGATATATGATGCTCACTATCACAGAGACTTTAGAAATTACAGCATATGTGACCATGATAACATGTAAGAACCCAACAGAACTCATCCAAACACCAAACATACAAACCTAGGGGCATGGTTCAAATGCTATGCATCTTGGAAGAGATAAAAAAAAAATCTATAGAAAAAATGGTTACTAGGAGCCACTCACATCGTTAGCTATATTATGTCCAGTTTAAGAAATATACAATACCATGTTTAAGTTTTATATATGTGTAATATTAATGTTTTATTTCACATGTTCATGTTTAGAAAGAAAAAAATGTTTAACTTATGAGAAAATAAATATTGGAAGCAAAACACACTCACACATCCCATGTGCAGATGACAAAACTCATCTCATACAAAAACAATTTTCTCCTAAATTAACCTACAATATATCTCAGTAAAATTGTTATGTACCTATATAAATATATCAGAGTAAATTCTACTTTTATGTATCTATAAAGCAATAACTTTAAAACTATAAATAAAAGAAAAAGAGGAAATGGTAAGAGAAGAGGAAAAGAGGAACTACTGGGTAATAAAATGGAGCAAACCATATTCCATGTTTCTATGATTATGTCAAAATGAACCCAAATATTACGTGTAAGTATAATGCAATTATAAAACATTCACTTTACTTTTAATGAAAGATAAAACAAATTATGAAGTTCTAAAATTCATTCACAAAATTACACATAATTTTAGCCAAGAAATTTTTCTATTATAAGAGGAAAAGGAGTACATTCATGTATATTGTGAAATTATACTATTATAATAATCATCAAGGAATCACAATAGAAACTAAATACACATTTTGAAAAAAATTATATGGTTAATTGTAATAGAAAATTCTACAAAAATCAAAACAATACCAAATCAATCTCACCAACTAACCTGAACCCTGTCTCAAAATAAAAATAAAAGTACTATGGATATATCTCAGTAGTAAAGTATCCTGAGGTTCAACTTCTAGCAACACAGTAAAAATAAAAGAAGAAAGTAAAATTGAAAATTAACTAGCTCAGGAGGAAGTGAGGTTCCTATAGACCACAGCTGCTCTCCTGCAAAAAAATGGCATGTGGAGATTTGATCATGATAATGGACCCACCTGTTAATCACCAGCACCAAGAAGATACTGGGCCACAGGCACACACCTGCCAGAGAGTATTTGAGGTATGGGTCAAGGATGCCCTGCAAGGATAAGAAAGGCAGTGAGGGGTCTGTGCCACTGATGTGCTCCCCATCTGGATGGCCAGCAGGACTGAGGGTACACTACCCCACAGGTGGGCTCAGGCCTGCAGAGTCCAGAGACTGTGCAGAGTCCCAGTTAGCTAGCTCCTGTTCCTGCACCAGCCAGTCCCACCTTTCCATCAGCCTTCCTCCCCAGAATCATCATGCCACTGCCCACTTACCATTTCTGGGGTCTCAGGAGCAAGTACTTGTCCCTAGAGATCTTCAACCCCTGCACAGTGGATCAACCTGGGTCTCCAAAGCAGGAGAGTGAAGCCTAGAGCTGAAAGGCAGATATGGTGGGCTCAGCAGAAACAGAGAACCAGTGGAAACCCATCCCCAATTCTCTGGCAGTTCACACATTGGACAGATCTAAGTGCTCCTGAATGGATGGAGATTCAAACCATGCTCTTAAGTCTGAGATCAAGGAGACTTGTATGTGACTGACAGTGGATAATACCCAATCCAGAAAAGAATAAGACCAGAATGACAGGTGATTGTGTGCAGCTTAATTTTTTTTTCTTTGTGGTCTGGGAATTGCACACCTGAGAATCAAGCTGCTGCTATTTGAAGGCAATATTTCCTTCTAGAAATGGGATCTAGCCCTACCAGTAGAACACTTGTATTTAACCTGCTGTAAATGCCATTTCTGTTTATTGATTATATATGCGTATATTATTCCTGAATAAAAATGATATAATGGTAATTACTATAAAATGTTATTTAACTTTCCTGCTCTCGTTCTTGGTAGAAGACAGACTAATCTATGAATGGGAAACAACCCTTTAAAGCATTAATATCAAAGGAAAACAACACCTAAGGCACAAGAGTATTTTAAATATTTCTAGTATTCACACTAATAGCATAAATGGAGTTGGAATTTATGTTAATAACATAACAAAATTTTGAGAATATTATCTTTATGTCACTTATAAAATACTACAAATGAAGTACATGTGCTTTTGAAACTACACCCTCCAGTTTGACTCTCCATCATACCTCAGTTCACAGTAGCCACATTTCAGGTTTGAGGGCTATGTATTCCCTGGTATCAGTGACTTAAAGGGCCTGGTATATCTCTTTACATGCTAGTGTTGAGGGATAAAATTCCCTAATAATATTTCTCCTCAAACCCAAAATTAGAAGAAATAATATGCTGAGTGAAAGAAGAAAGCTCCAACCAAAATGTGTCCAAAAGTAGATTATTCTTTCTCACTTCATACTGGCCACAGGTTTTTCACATTGCAGACATCATATAGCAGAAAAAAGAAGGGATTTCAGGTCAGTCAATGTACAGAGGAGTGAGAGTTCTTTGATTTCAGCAAACTCCTCAGGACGAAAGGTGCTCTGTTTGAATGGCTTGGGAATGCTCTGCAATTTCTCTGTCCTTGAGGCCTGGAGACATTTTCTTATTATAATAAACTTTGGTAATTGTGGACTCTGAGAAGCAAGTAAGTTATGTGATGTGCACATGTGCAAAGCTAACTCTACTATGTAACCTTAGTAACTGATATGACCCTGGAATAGATATAAACTAGATTGGCTTTTCCATAGAAACAACTTGTTGCTCTTCACCATCCTGTGTGCTTGCCTCTTTATTAGCTCTTCCCTTAATCCTTTTAGCTAGACCTCAGTTAACCTTTATAGCTGGAGTGCTGAACAGGGACACTTCTGGATGTGCTGATGGGAAAAGGGTACAGCTTACTGCCTGAAACAGTCTTTGATGTGCATCACTCATTAGCTGGTAATGATCCCACTAGTAAGTTATGGGGAATTCCCTGTCTGATGCTCAATATCATCATAGAGCTGAACTTTATTTGCTTCATAATGCTAAACATACTGTAAGTAATTCTGATCTTGCTGCTTTGCTTTCTGAAATAGATTTTTACTGTCCATGGAATCAGAGGAGTGGGTCCTTAAGACCCCCCAAATGGGAATATATTGCATGAGGTAAAATGTTGCATGAGAAGCCAAGGGCTCCTGTACCTGTGTTACATGCTTGGTATTTTTGTCGAGATCCTATTTCAAAAATAGCCTTGACAGAGCTACAAGCTTCTCCAGTAGTCTCTAAGACTGAAGCTTTTTCTCAGCCATCATCTTGCATTCCTACTCTTTCCTTTCTTTTTCCTCCCCAGTCCAGTCTCATTATCTGAATGTCTCAGGCAGACAACTGAAGAGGAGAAACTTATATTTTGACTGTCTGCACCATTAGATTAAATAATGCTAATCAGTCAGAATGTGAACAGTTGCTTTTTGCTGTGTTTAAAAAATTAAAAAGGATGGTGTCAGAGAGTGGAAAAATAGTAATTTTCACTCTTAATATGATAGAGGTGCTGGATAAGGATTATGCCTTGGTTCCCAATGATTGGAAACCTTTGGTGAAAATGGTTACTTCTCCTGCCCAAAATACAGTGTTTTTACAAGAATACTCTGATTTAGCCTGTGTTCAAGCTGAGGATAATGCTCAAGGCAATGTTAATATTGATTATGATGACGTGATTGGCAAGGGACTAAGAAGGACATTACAAAAACAAGCTCAGTTGCCAACAGCTGCATTGCCAGATTAGAACCTGAGTTTGTAAAGCATGGAGGAGGATTCCAGACACGTGGAATCCTTCCAAGTCCTTTGCTGTAATTAGACAAGTCTCAGGGAAGCCTTTCAAATTTTCTTAACCAGTAAAGTTTCAAAAGACAAGTAGACAATTTGAAAGCTGCCAATATTCTGACTAAAAACTGACTTATGTAAATGCCAACCAAGACTGTAAGTAAGTAATAAAATCTATTTGCCATAAAGTGAATACTACACTTTCTGATTTAATAAAGGCATGTCAAAATATTGCAACTGAAACTCATAAAGCATCTTTACTGGCTGATGCTTTAAACTCCTCCATAAACTTTGTTACAATTGTAAAAATCCTGGCCATCTTCAAAAGGACTGTAAGATAAAAAAAAAAGGTTACAAAAACAGTCCAATCAGAAATGTCCAATATGTCATAAAGGATTTCATTGGGTTAATCAATCGAGCAACAAGGCTCCTAGCTCTGCCACACTGTTGACCACTTTCTTCTCTCCTACCCAGCCCTGCCACTCCTTCTCATGACTCTCTCAGTTCCCAACACCCTCCCTCCTGCTGCCTACCCTACCCCTCTCACTCCTCTTTCAACAACCAGTGGGGCTACCAGAGCTGTCAACTGGGGTGCCTCAAACTGCCTGCAGACACCATTCTCCTACCAGCTGTGGGTGGAGGATGAGTGTCAGTGGAGCTCCTGTGCTCCCCAACTGAAAGAAAGGGATCCTTTTGCTTCTTTGCAGCCACATTTCCACTCCTTTCACTTTCTCTGAGCCCCTTTATTTTCACCTCTTCTAGCATCCCAGCTTCTCCCACCATAGAGGTGAGAAAAGGGCTCCATAAATAAATCGAGATATATATATATATATACAGGAAAAAACAAATATACATGCTTGTTTTCTATGGGCCAACCAGATTAATTTAAATGACATGGGGGTGGGGAACTGTGTCATTTTTAAGGTGTCTTGTGTAACTTGCTCTGTGCTTTGGGGGTTACCTGGAAGTGAACTAAAGGACCCACTGGAGACTGGGTAAAGCCCTACCCCATTCCTCCACCTGCTTTTCAAAGCAGATGTGGTGTTGTGGGATCTGCCATGCCCCAAAGCTTTAGACATAGCTCTACTTGGCTGTGTATAGGGTCCACCATTTTTCTCTACCCATCTTGACTGTTTCCTGCCCTACTCAGCCCCATTGCTGAATGTTCAGAGAATTTTGAAAACACTGCCTTTCACAAGTGTAGTTTGTCCCTGGATCTGAGGAGCAAGTGGGCACTATGGAAGACATCCCTCATCTCCTCATGCAGTGCAAAAGTCTACATAGTTCTGCTGTTTTTTTTTCCCTGTATGTGTGACCTTTGCTCATTTTTCTTGTGGAGAGGAAGATTCAGGCACACGGGATAACAGCCCTGGAAAGTCCATATATGCCTTTAGCAACATGAGGTGATTCACCCACCCCTGCCTCTACACTGTTCCAGGACCTTTACTAGCAAGAATGGTGGTGGGTATAGCTTTACTGGAGACCCAGAGTGGAGGGGCAGGGATGAGGTTACCCTCAGACAAACACTGATCACAGGTTCTGCCAAAGGCAAACAGTCTTCCAGTTCCCCTCTCCACCCCAAGCTGAGGTCAAGTCACGACAGTGTTAGAGGCATCTAGAAGCACAAGAATACCACTTTGACCTGAGAGGTCAATAGAGCACCGCTCAGGGGCAGACCCAAGCAGATCCTTGCTTACCTGCTTTTCCTCAAATGTACATAGATCTGAGAGAAGGCCAAACTCTCACAACTAGGTGCATGGGGTTGGGAACACTCATGGCTTTGTCTGTTTGTGCCTTTTCCTGTTTGAGGTCTTCTGTCTGTACCCTCTGACTGCACTGTATATCTGCATCTCTTGATTTTTCACAAATGCTCCATCTTCAAAGAATTGATGGTGAATACATTAAAGACATTCATACATATATTTTAAAATGTTAAATTTTATGTTATGTGAATCATTTATTAAAAACATAAAATATGATTTCATAAAAATTTAGGGCATGAACTCAAGTTCCTGGATTGTGCATTCTTAGATTTTGACATCAACACAACCTTCTTTGAGACTTTTCTACACATCTCATGGTGTATGGAACAATAGTTTCAGGCTATGCCTCAACTTGAACACTCCATTATAGAAAAAAATTTGCCATAGCTACTCCATTTTGAGTAATAGTGTCAAGATAGAATGGCTCCACACCTTGCTTGTACATTAAATCACCACCATCTGCCTGAAACCACCATCAGATACAACTGATAAATAATTTATGTGCATTCACTTACAAAAATAAACCAACTAGTACCTGGACATATGTGGACATTCCAAATCATATCAGGAACACCAGACCCAGACTCCTATCACTTTACCACATGCAACCCCCTCACCTAACACCCATAAAGGAAACCCCTGAGAATGGACATGGCAGCACCCTGACTAATTACCCAGTCACTCACCATGAGACTTGACCAGAATTACCACGTGTTTGAATTCTGAATCTCAATCCTAAATTTCACCCTGCCTATGATGACCACACACAGCACACTCCAAGTTAACACTCAAGCTGTCACTCTGACACAGAAACTACCATACATTTGGATTCTTTGTTTTAAATCTATGCAAAACTTTGTTAAAATACTCAACTGACTAACTGGTCAACTGGTGCTATAAATACTCAACTGGTGCTGAGGATTGAACTCAGGGCCTCAGAAATGCTAAGCAACACTTCCACCACTGAGTCACAACCAAAGCCCCTACTTATTTTTTTAATGTGGAATTGATATTGTTTAGCAAATGGCTTACAAGTTGAGTCATTTTACAAGTTGTTGGGCAGTTAAGTTTCAGAGACTTTTTTGTTGCCTAGTATTTAAATCTCAGAGCAGAAATAATTATGCATTCAAATAATTTAATAAATTTCTGAAGCCTGAAAAAGACAAGCAGAGGGCATAAACTGGGTTGGGATAAATACTTCTGTTTTAAAGATACTCTTGCTTATAAAAGAAAATGAAAATCTCCAAGTAATTGGGGTTTTACTCCCCAAATTGGTTAAAAGTTGTGACATTTTTGAAAGACTATCCTGACGTTGAATGTACTTAAGTCTATCTTAGTAAGAAAAAAATTAAAGTTTGTTGTGATGTGAAGGGAAGAAAAAGACATATTTTAGAAATTGTCCTTAACCTTAATGATATAACTCTAAAATAAATAAGCACATTAATAATTTTTTATAGGAATCAATTTTTCTGCTCTAACTGGTATAAAACATCAATAATTTTGCACTTACAATAATAAGAAGATCATTTCTTAATCTCTCTAGCACTGTCATGGATTCTTATAAATATTTAGACTGTACTTAATTCTTTAATCGGAAAAAGGACCAGGGCTTGAAGAAGGGAGAACCCAGCTCTATAGTCTGGCTGTGTCATTGATGAGCAGTTTAACAGGTGGACATTAGGGAGTTCCTGCTGCC